>NC_142477.1:54383814-54535329 GCF_049115385.1 Moschus berezovskii | reverse complement strand
AGTAGGACACGACTGGAGTGACTTAGCACAGCACTAAATGGAAGTCTGAATTTTTTATTTTCTTAGTAGTTCAAAAAACACGTTTGGGAAGCAACTGTTCTTCCAGAGGTGAGACAGACAATTCACACTAAAAGGTTCTTTCTTAGTGAGATGAGTTTGTGTGTCCTTTTTAAACAAATCTGTTAAACAACAAGCTTAGTAATGCAATCTCGCAGACAGAAAACAGCAGCCAGCCACAACAACAAACCCAGACAAAACCCACCAGCAATGTATTTCCTTCCACCCATCCTTTTGCCCCTTTGCGTGACAGAGCAGCCAGCTGCCTGGAGGAAAGGACTCTGGCAAGTGGGGACTTCCTCCCTCGGCCCCAAGGATAGCATCATATAGGAGGGGGCAAGAGGTGGGGGTGCTCGCTGTGTTTTCCAGCTCTGCACTGCTCATCTGGTCCAGCTCGTTGGCAAAGAGAAGAACACCGATGGGGACCTCGCAGTCCCTCGACTCAGCACAAAGCTTCCTTAGATTAGTGCCCAAACTAATTTTTATGACATGTCGTTCCAGTAAGGGGACTGCTGCATTTCACAGATGGGCTTCCCCAGATAGGGGCTGTTGATTGGCCGAGTTGGGATCTGGCTGGATTAGGGAAATTTAAGCTGACAGCTGGTCTTTTTTGCATGAGTGCATAAAGCCCTTGTTGTTGGAGGAAGCGATGGGGGCTGGTCAGACCCCCTCCCCGGCCAAATAGGACAGTTGCTCTTTGCAGTGGCCAACACTTCCCAAGCTAAAATGACTTTTTGAAAATAAGGATTGTACAAATACAGTTACACTGTACAAGCCCAGATGATCTCAGGCCCTGCCTAAAAGACCAGAGCAGACAAGAAAATGGTCCAATGGAACGCGGGGTGGCAAGACAGAACAATCTAAAGAAGCTCACATCTAGTGGAAATGCCAGAAGTCCTAATCATGAGGAACCTGGCTTCCCTGGAGCAATGAGTCACTCCATGTCATTGCTAGAAGACTGGTTCACATGATCAGTGGGTATTGAGCAGGGATTTAAAAGGTTTATTTGCCCAAGGAAAGACCAGGCAGTGTTGGGCAATAAATATATTAATACAAGCCTGTGTGTGTATGTGTGCATGTGTGTGAACAAGTGCCAGGTATTGATTGCATTAAGTGCTTAAGGTGCATTAACTCATCCTATCCTCACAGCCACCCTGTGAGGGGGGTACCATTATTATCTTCTTTTTATGGGGGAGGAAACAGGTTTAGAGAGATTAGGTAGCCTGTGGGTTACTCTGAGTGCCTAACCTGCATTGGTAACAGTGTTTTCAAGTCACAATCATCAAAGATTATAAAATCCATTTAGTGAGTGGCAATTAGACTTTGGCCTTTCCTGGAGGCTCAGTGGTAAAGAATCCACATGTCAGTGTAGGAGACATGGGTTCGATCCCTGGGTTGGGAAGATCTCCTTGGAGGAGAAAATGGCAACTTACTCCAGTAGTCTTGCCTGGGATATCCCATGGACAGAGGAGCCTGGCAGGCTATGTTTATGGGGTCACAAAAAGAGTCAGACATGACTTAGCAACTAAACAACAACAAACAGCAAATTAGGCTTTAGAAAAACAGAATAGAAAAAAATAAGTGCTCTACACGCAGTAAAAATAAGAATTGTTTCATTATCCTTTTGATTCAGTTATACATGTGCTTCATGTTGTCGATTGAAAGATAAAATGTAGTAGCCTCATATCTAAACCATAGGTTAGTTTTGCCTGGTTTTGAGCTTTGTGTAAATGAAATGGTGTAGCATATAATCTTTTGTGTCTTTGTGTCTGGCTTCTTTTACTCAACATTATTTTTGAAAAAACAGTCAATGTGGCTGTAGTCTGCTCATTCTTGTATGTTGTATGACCACACATAACTTTTTAAACCAATTTCCTGTGGATGATATTTGGGTTTCCAGTATTACAGATAGTACTGCTGTGAACTTTCTAGCATGTGTCTTTTGTTAGATATACATACGTACTTACATATCCCCACTGGGTAAATATCAAAGTAGTTGTACCAAATTAAACGTTTTTCTCTCAGTGAATTATGGTCAAAGAAATTTGAATGACATTGACTTATAATTTTAAAATGCTCTCTTTGGGGTACAAATACAGAAATGTTAATATATACATACATCTAGCCCGATCGTCTTTTCCTTTCTGCCCTGACCCTCCATCTGTAAACCTGTAAACTCCTTCGGCAGAACAGAAGGAGTGTGCCTGGATGTGAAAAAGCTGGTTGCCCAGTAACAGGTCCTACTCTCTATGATGAGAAGGAACCCTCTCAACAGCCCTGCGACACTCCCCCGCACTAGACAACCCTTGGCCACCCAGGACACTAGGGAGACCACCCTGGTTCCCTGGCCACTGCCGAGGCTTCTGAAGCCCACCTGATCACTTGGACCATCTGCTTCCCTGCAGAGGCAAGACCTCAGGTGGGAGAGAGCGCCGTCTACCATTCACCTGGATTGGGTAGGAGAGACAGAGGTCTACAATCCACCTGGAAGGCAGAACAGTGAGTGAGTTTTTCATGATATTTCAGTAAAAGAGATACTGAAACTGTAGCCCTGGAGACAACTGTCATCAGAAAGAGGGAAAGACAGAGGAAACATAAGTAACTTACACAGCCCCGGGACTTGTAGTCTGGAGACTGCCTCTCTCTGTGTCTTTCTCATGGCATCCATAATGAGCCCACAGAACATCCTTCTCTCTCCAAAACCATCTCTTGCTGGTAGAGAGACAGCCTGTGACATGCCTTCTGAAGAGCCTGCTCTCACTTCCCTCCCAACAGAAACACCCAGGGTGGACCTGCCTAACCTCGCTAAGTGCCCACACCAAGAACTGTCTGTAGGGGCAGCCTCTTCTGTGTCCCTGTCTTATGCAGAGTCTTTTCAGTGAGCCCACAGGGAGCTTGGGAAGGAGATGCAGGGCCACTGCGTGTGCTGAGGACTACTTCTGTCAGCCTGACTCATCCCAGAGCCAGCCTTTTCTCTAACATCCACAGGAACTCCAAATGTATGCAAGGGATCTGATTCTTCCGCTTCTCCCAGAAGCTGTATACTAATCCCTGTCTCCACTATGTTCTGCATTTAGAAGCTGCCTCCAATCACAGAGAGCAGTAATAATACTGCAGGGCAGGGCACATCACCCATAAAATGAAAATATTTAGAAAGTTGACTTAAGAACAGTAGACCCTGGGACTTCCTTGGCAGTCCAATGGCTAAGACTCTTCATTCCCAATCAAGTGGGGGCCCAATTTAATCCCTGTTCAGGGAACTAGATCCCATATGCTGCAACTAAAGATCTCCATGCCACAACTAAAACTGAAGATCCTGCGTGCATCAACTAAGTCAGCACAGTTAAATAAATAAATATATTTTAAAATATAATAGTAGACCCTAGCCATGTGCGACATCAAACACTTGAAACATGGCTACTCCAAACTGAGGTGTACTATAAGTGTAAAATACACAGTGGATGGCAAAGGGTTACATTAAAAATGTCACAATCTCATTAATAATTCTTATGCTGTTACATGCTGAAATAGTGAAATCTGGGCTGTGTGTTAGTAGCTCAGTCATGTCTGACTCTTTGCATCCCCATGGACTGTAGAATTCTCTCCATGGAATTCTCCAGGCAAGAGTACAGTAGTAGGCAGCCATTCCGTTTTCCAGGGAACTAAAGAAAACATATTATTAAAATTAATTTCATCTATTTTGGTTTACTTTTTAAAATGAGAATGTGGATCATTTTAAATTACCTATGCCCTACATTATATTCCTTGTAAATAATGCTCCTCTGAAGTCAGACTACTTGGTTTCAAGTTAATTGCTTAAATACTTTGTGTCTCAGTTCCCTCATCTGAAAATAGGAATATTCATGTGCCTTCCTGATATTGCTGTTAGGAATGTGTTCATATACTTAGAGTGAGAAAAACAGAGCCTAGCATGAAATAAATATTCCCTCATGTTATTAATAGTATTATTCTTCTTTGCTTCATCCCTGGTCCTCTATGAGACAAAAACTTGGCAGCTTCAGTAGTTCTTTTCCTACTCTCATCTCCAGGGAAGCCCAGTGTAGCCAGCTTCAATCAGCACAGGTGGAATCAGTCACCTGCCCTCAGGAGATGCTTATAAGATTAATGATTGTATTCCCAGGAATGCCTGTCCTTTGATACAGATGTCATACACAGACGCTGCCCTTTATGATGAGCAGATCCAGAGTAGATGGTATGATGAGTAGACCCTGACCATACACTTTCGATGAAACCAGATTGTGCCCTAGTTCCCCAACTCAGAGGATGCTGGGAAGAATTTTCCCTGTGGTGTTAACTGTGGTGGTGGAAATATGCCCCCATTTCTAGTAAAAATGATTATTACCAGTATTTTTAATTTATCAGAATACAGAGGTCTTAAAAAAAGTCACGATTAAATTTGGAAATAGATATACACATTAAGAAAGAAATTGGAATCCATCTGGAACCTAAGAATATTTAATCTAAATCTGAGCTTCCATATAATAGTCTGTTGAGGATTTTCAGCCCCTGAACTGTATGTGAGACCCTTGCTTTGGTCTACAATGGTGCCTGTTGTTCTCAACTCATTGAAAAACAAGTTCTGATCTTTTCCTTTTAAAGTATTCTGTTTCCAAATGCTTGTCTTGTTTAAAAAAGAGAGAGAAAGAGGGGAAAAAAGCATATCCTGGTGCCATGAATTGGAGGCTGCATTTTTTTTTTTAAGTAAATGGCACATTATTTACTTTCTAGACGTGCAAATGAGTAATGAGTCCCTGAGAGGAAAGATAGTATTGAAGAACAAACAAATTCCATGGATGAGATCCATAGAATTAAAAAAAATGATTATAAACTCATGCTTTCAGCTAATAATAGTAAGGGTTTTGTTGAAGGACAAGAACGCTGAATTGAATTACACAACTGGGAAGAGAGAAATACATTTCCATAATTCATTTTGAGTTACAGAGGCTTTATTTCTATGTTCTGTTGTTCTGGTTTTGAAAAAAATCAAATTATAAGAAGAATGATTCTGTAAAAGAGGCAAAGTTCCTTTCTATGAGATTTATAAAGCTGAGCTGTTTTTTTTTTTTTTTTTTCTTCCACTCTGGGCATCACAGATTGCTTCTGTGATCCTGGTAAAATATCTCCAGAGGCTTATTATAGTAACATGCATGGCTGATTAATGTGGTCAGGGGATGTAGTACCTTCCCTGGGCTCCCAAGCCCTTCAGCTCCAGAGCCCTTCCCTGGGCTTCTGAACAGGACTCACACTTCTGTGCATACCTTGGCCATTAAGTACTTATCAGAGATCCAGTTACTTTAGGTCTGGGCCAAAAGGCAAATCTAGATGAGGAAACTGAATTGGACACGGTTCTTAAAACTTTAAAAAATAAAAAGTCCATGACAACTCAAAAAAGTGTGTCATTTATGCACAGAAAAAGGAAGGCCTAAGGGAAATGAAGATAGATTTGAGGCCTGACTTAAGTGGAGGCAGAGGGTTGAAGAAATGACCTGTTCGGTTCCCATCTGTGCTTATAGCTTTATTACGATCAGTGTAGTACCATTATCTTTACTGATTCTAAGGTGTCACCAAAATTTAACTTCATTGCCCTAGACTTAAATATTTTGCCTTTACAAGAAATGGAACAGTGAGTTAGAATATGAGTCCTCAGTCACGTAATGTTAAAATCATATGTGACATGTAATATTAAATTGTAGATGGAAACTATAGAAGCCTCATTTCTGCTTTATGGTTTTGAAAATCAGAATGTCATTATTTTAGTAAAGTATTAAATACATAATTTGCAGTATCTCCATTGATAAAATAGAGGATTATATCATTGTTGGATTTTTCTGCCTGATGAAACCAGTTATTCACAAGGACTAATGTAATTTTGCAGTAGTCCGTAGGGTCTATGGGGCTTCCCCGGTGGCGCTAGCGGTAAAGAACACACCTGCCAATGCAGGAGACATGAGAGACCCGGGTTGGATGATCCCCTGGGGGAGGGCATGGCAACCGACTCCAGTATTCTTGCCTGGAGAATCCCATGGACATAGGAGCCTGGCAGGCTACAGTCCATAGAGTCACAAAGAGTCGAACACGCTGAAGTGACTTACCAAATAGCACAGAAAACAAAATTCTAGTTCATTTTGCTGCTCTGAGCTTGAAAAGCAGAGAGAGAATCAGAGGGGAGGGTGGCAGCTGTTCTTGAACTTCTGTTGGATCCCGCTTGTCAAGCAAAGATACATTCTAATTGTGTTGTTAATTGCAGGTGTGATTGTCCCCGGTGCTGTGCCAGAGACATTACATGTTAATAGCAGGAAGTGTACTGTGATCAGAGGAGCAAATGTGCATGTAGCTCAGAAGTTGAGTCATTGCTCTTCTAAAAAAGGAAAATTCTAAATATACTGAAAGGAGGAGCACATTGCTGGGTATTGGAAATGTTGTCTTTTTGCAGGTCTTCTTGCAGAAAAAAAAACAGGCAACTGATTAAGCAGTGGATCAAAATATAAGTGAAAGACTTGCCCACCAAGGGCAAGTTAAAAAGCAGAAAAGGAGTGAACTAAAATAAAAATAGCTCCAACCCAGAGATCAAGAGGACTATTTTGTCCAGGGAAAGAATAGAAGTGGTCCGCTTACACTCCGCCAAGCCACTAGTTTCAAGTGCATCTTTGTGCGATAGCTGAGGGCCTGAAAGACTTCATTATTAAGAAGTTAATGCTTGACAGCAGCCGACTCCACCACAGCAGAATTGCCCGCCTTCCAAAGACAGTCTCCTATGAGTCTTGGGATAATTACTCAAATCTCCAAATTATCCTTCAGGGAACAAAATGAAACATGCAGAATCAAAAGCAGATTTGTAGCTGAGATTATGGAAAAGGAGTGGGCTCCTTTCCATTTTAAAAAATGATTACTTCTATTGTTGAAACAACAGAGAGGAAAGGAAAAAAAATCCCAGTCTATAGATCAAGTAGGCAATAAATGGCTAGCAGCTGTATAGCCCCAGGAAAAACCTAAATCAGCTCATATACTCACAAGGCAGTTTTCTCTCAATTTCCAAATAAATCTTCTCAGATCAACTTGCTTGAGAAGAATGGGGATGCTGAAATGGAGGTACCCCAAGTCTTGTTACAGAAGAATATTTTCACTGGGCACCATTTCCCAGTGAATGTGCCCAATCAAACCACCTGCTGCTGCTGCTAAGTCACTTCAGTCGTGTCCGACTCTGTGTGACCCCATAGACGGAAGCCCACCAGGCTCCCCCGTCCCTGGGATTCTCCAGGCAAGAACACTGGAGTGGGTTGCCATTTCCTTCTCCAATGTGTGAAAGTGAAAAGTGAAAGTGAAGTCGCTCAGCCGCATCCGACCCCTAGCGACCCCACGGACTGCAGCCTACCAGGTTCCTCCATCCATGAGATTTTCTAGGCAAGAATACTGGAGTGGCTTGCCATTGCCTTCTCCGATCAAACCACCTACTATCTACTGAAAATAAAATAACTACTTACAAAGCATTTCCTCCTCATATAGACACATTTATTTCCTAAGCCTACAGGGAGCAAATACGTTTTTTAGTGTTTTTGCTGAGAATCATCACCACTGCCAAAATCTTTTTTGTTTTTGAGACAAAATTTTTATTTAACCCAATAGTTTATGACGTGTTCCATTTTGTCTTTTTTAAAACATTTATTTGTTTTTAATTGGAGGTTACTTGCTTTATCATATTGTGTTGGTTTCTGCCATGTATCAACGTGAATCAGCCATAGGTATATACGTATGTGTCCTTCTCTTGAACCTCCCTCCCACCTCCCACCTCCCACTCCATCCCACTCCATCCCACCCCTCTAGGTTGTCACAGAGCCAATAGGTATGGCGAGCAGATTTATGGACACAGGGGGGTGGGGAGGAGTGGGGGGGAATGAACTGAGAGAGTAGCATTAAAATATATACAAATTACCATATATAAAATTAGATAGCCAGTGGAAATTTGCCTTATGGTGCAAGAAAACCTTTCATTTTTATTTTTTCCCCATCCATCATGCCTGTCAGAGATTCCCCAAACTTTCTAATGGAAGTATTTCTCAAACAGAGGTAGATCCTTGAGCGAGTTCTTGAAGGGTGAGGGAGGTCCACAAATTACAAGAAAATTAAATAATTTTAAATTTGGTGATTTTCATACAATGATGATCTTAAATTTTACTGTGATCAATCAGGAGAACAAAACTCCCTTCTGCAGTGGTAATTGGCAACTGCAAGGCAGTTTCCTGGAAGAAGGCTTCAGTTGTTTAAGTCAGTGCTTCTCAAACCAGGGTCTATGGATTTATTCTCAGGGGTAGAAGAAAAGTTTTATTTCTTTAAAAAAACCATTGTGGTTCAAATTTTGAGATAGTGAGCTACAATGACATTAAAGCTGTTTCACAGCTGCATGACCTTCAATCCCATCAGAACACACCTGCTATTCTGAAGCAGGTCAGTCATGTTCATTGAAAGGACTTGGGAGATTATGAAAGAATTCTTTCTAAAATCAGATCTATAGGTGTCTTTTCAGTCCTGGGTTGAACAAACTATGGATAAATTAGTAGCATAATGCCTGGCACAGAATATCAATGCTAATATCATATTTAGTTTTATTTTTGGATCCCTTTATCTCCCAATCTTACCTTCTCCCCTCCAAAGCAGAAATGGGTCTTGCATATTTACAATTGCAGAGAGAATCTGAGAGATCCAGTGGGATCTCTGTACGAAGTATACAAAGTTTGCCAGATGTTAAAAACAATATTGAACTCCTATCAATTTCTCCAAACTAACTGGGACCAACTGCTAATGAACTCACTCACTCACGGTGGGTTTTTCCCCTGGTTTTTACTACAAAAATTTTTCTTTACTACCAAAAAAATTGTAGTAAAATATATACATCATAGAATTTACCATTTTAACTATTTTTTAGTGTACAGTTCAGTGACATTAAGTATTCAAATTGTGGTCTGGAGAAGACTCTTGAGAGTCCCTTGGAAAGCAAGGAGATCAAACCAGTAATCCTAAAGAAAATCAACCCTGAATATTCATTGGAAGGACTGATGCAGAAGCTGAAGCTCCAATATTTTTGAACTGTGGTGTTGGAGAAGACTCTTGAGAGTCCCTTGGACTGCAAGGAGATCCAACCAGTCCATTCTAAAGGAGATCGATCCTGGGTGTTCATTGGAGGGACTGATGCTAAAGCTGAAACTGCAATACTTTGGCCACCTCATGCGACGAGTTGACTCACTGGAAAAGACTCTGATGCTGGGAAAGGTTGGGGGCGGGAGGAGAAGGGGACGACGGAGAATGAGATGGCTGGATGCCATCACTGACTCTGTGGACATGAGTTTGAGTGTACTCCGGGAGTTGGTGATGGACAGGGAGGCCTGGCGTGCTGTGATTCATGGGGTCGCGGAGAGTCGGACACGACTGAGCGACTGAACTGAACTGAACTGAACTGAACTGATGCAAAGAGCCAACCCATTGGAAAAGATCCTGATGCTAGGAAAGATAGTAGGAAAAAGGAGAAGAGGGCATCAGAGGATGAGATGGTTGGATATCATCACCAACTCAATGGTCATGAATTTGAGCAAACTACAGGAGATAGTGAAGGACAGGGGAGCCTGGTGTGCTGCAGTCCATGGGGCCACAAAGAGTTGGACGTGACTTAGTGACTGAACAACAACAAATGGACTTTCATTTCTTTAAATATCATCTGGTTAAATGAACACCCTTCCAAAGACTCTATACTTAAACTTCCCTATTCTCAAATTACTTTTCTTTATTTGTTCTTGATTAACAGAGAAGGTAACCAGATTTAGTCATCAGTTCAGTTCAGTTCAGTCACTCAGTCGTGTCTGACTCTTTGCGACCCCATGAATCACAGCACGCCAGGCCTCCCTGTCCATCACCAACTCCCGGAGTTAACCCAAACTCATGTCCATCGAGTCGGTGGCCATCCAGCCATCTCATTCTCTGTCATCCCCTTCTCCTCCTGCCCCCAATCCTTCCCAGCATCAGAGTCTTTTCCAGTGAGTCAACTCGTCACATGAGGTAGTATTGGAGCTTCAGCTTTAGCATCAGTCCTTCCAATGAACACCCAGGACTGATCTCCTTTAGAATGGACTGGTTGGATCTCCTTGCAGTCCAAGGGACTCTCAAGAGTCTTCTCCAGCACCACAGTTCAAAAGCATCAATTCTTCAGCAATCATTTTTCTTCACAGTCCAACTCTCACATCCACACATGACCACGGGAAAAACCATAGCCTTGACTAGATGGACCTTGTTTGGCAAAGTAATGTCTCTGCTTTTTAATATGCTATCTAGGCTGGTCATAACTTTCCTTCCAAGGAGTAAGTGTCTTTTAATTTCATGGCTGCAGTCAGCATCTGCAGTGATTTTGGAGCCCCCAAAATAAAGTCTGACACTGTTTCCACTGTTTTCCCATCTATTCCCCATGAAGTGATGGGACCAGATGCCATGATCTTTGTTTTCTGAATGTTGAGCTTCAAGCCAACTTTTTCACTCTCCTCTTTCACTTTCATCAAGAGGCTTTTGAGTTCCTCTTCACTTTCTGCCATAAGGGTAGTGTCATCTGCATATCTGAGGTTATTGATATTTCTCCCGGCACTCTTGATTCCAGCTTGTGCTTCTTCCAGCCCAGCATTCCTCATGATGTACTCTGCATGTAAGTTAAATAAGCCGGGTGACAATATACAGCCTTGACGTACTCCTTTTCCTATTTGGAACCAGTCTGTTGTTCCATGTCCTGTTGCTTCCTGACCTGCATACAGGTTTCTCAAGAGGCAGGTAAGGTGGTCTGGTATTCCCATCTCTTTCAGAATTTTCCACAGCTTATTGTGATCCACACAGTCAAAGGCTTTGGCATAGTCAATAAAGCAGAAATAGATGTATTTCTGGAACTCTCTTGCTTTTTCCATGATCCAGCTGAAGTTGGCAATTTGATCTCTGGTGCCTCTGCCTTTTCTAAAACCAGCTTGAACTCTGGAAGTTCACGGTTCACGTATTGCTGAAGCGTGGCTTGGAGAATTTTGAGCATGACTTTACTAGCGTATGAGATGAGTGCGATTGTGTGGTAGTTTGAGCATTCTTTGGCATTGCCTTTCTCTGGGATTGGAATGAAGACTGACCTTTTCCAGTCCTGTGGCCACTGTGGAGTTTTCCAAATCTCCTGGCATATTGAGTGCAGCACTTTCACAGCATCATCTTTCAGGATTTGAAATAGCTCAACTGGAATTCCATCACCTCCACTAGCTTTGTTCGTAGTGATGCTTTCTAAGGCCCACTTGAGTTCACATCCCAGGATGTCTGGCTCTAGGTGAGTGATCACACCTGGAGGGAGGTAAATTGATTTCAGGAGAAACAACAGAAAAGACAAACTGTAAAGGAAGCAGAGCCATGTGTATTTCCATTTTCTTTATACATTTGATAAATAACTTGCTGACTCATAGGGGAAAATGGGGAATCTTAGATAAATTGACTCATTATAGAGAAAATCTTGTAGACTAAGAAATAAGATCCATTTAGTTATACAAAGCCTTGGATTAACCACAAGGCATCCGAAGAATATGCTGGGTTGGCCAACAAGTTAGTTCAGATTTTTCTATAAGATGTTATGGAAAAACCCAAATGAACTTTTTTGATAGCCCAATATTTCACTTAACCCCAACTTTGCTTCAAGAGCAATAGACTAAAATCTGAAGGCATAGTTCCCAGCTTAAGTTTGATCACTAACTTGCTTTATTACATTGTTCCAGGCAAACAGCCTCTCTGAACTTCAGTTTCCCTATTGCTGTAACAGGAAAAAACAACATCTGTCATTGAATTACTATTATGTTACTTCATATATAAGAATTTTCTATGTATTCCTTCACATTCTTTATGTATTGTTGCCATATATTCCCCCCATATTTATAAACCCCACAATACATTTTTATTATTTATGCTTTCAAAACAGTTAATTGTATTTCAAATAAGTTGAGAAAAAGAAACATTATTTATATTTACCCACATAATCATCATTTTCTGGCAATTTTCACTCCTTTATATAGATCTGAGTTTTCACTTGTTATCATTTCCCTTCAGCCTGCTGCTGCTGCTAAGTCGCTTCAGTCGTGACCGACTCTGTGTGACCCCATAGATGGCAGCCCACCAGGCTCCCCCGTCCATGGGATTCTCCAGGCAAGAACACTGGAGTGGGTTGCCATTTCCTTCTCCAATGAATGAAAGTAAAAAGTGAAAGGGAAGTCGCTCAGTCATGTCCGACTCTTAGCGACCCCATGGACTGCAGCCTACCAGGCTCCTCTGTCCATGGGAGTTTCCAGGCAAGAGTACTGGAGTGGGGTGCCATTGCCTTCTCCGCCCTTCAGCCTAAAGACTTCTAATTAGAATTTTTTTTAATAGTGCAGGTATGCGGTGACAAATTATCTTAGATTTTATTTATCCAAAAGTGTCTTCAATTTCACCCTCACATCTGAATGATCTATTCACTAGATACAAAATTCTGGGTTAACAGGTTTTGTTTTGGGCACTTTAAAGGTATAATTTCCTTGTATTGTGAGTTACATTGTTTGTAATGAGACATTAACTGCCATTTGTATTGCTATTACTCTTTATGTAATGTCTTTTATTTTTCCTGAATGTTTTCTGTATTTTCTTCTTTTCTTTGGTTTTCAGCAATTTAAATATAGTGTTCCTAGGTACAGTTTTCTTTGCATCATCCCATTAGAGGGTTGTTGGGTTTCTTGGATTCCATCCTTGGATCTGTGGGATGATATTTTTCAAACTTAAAAATTTATTCAACCATTCTTTTTAAAATTTCTTATTTTTATACAATTTAAAAGTAACTTTACATTTACATTTATTACAAAATAGTGGCTATATCCCCCATATTGTACAATGCATCCTTTAGCCTACCTCATGCTCTACAGTTTGTATCTCCCAGCCCCCCACCTATACTGCCCCCATTTCCGCTCCCCACTGGTTTGTTCTCTACCTGTGACTGCTTGCTTTATGGTATAGTCAGTAGTTTGTTGTATCTTTAAGGTTGCACATATAAGCAATCATCATACAATATTTGTCTCTCTGTGTCTTATTTCACTTAGTACAATGCCCTCCATGTCTATCCATGTTGTTGTAATCAACCATTATTTCTTCAAATATTTTTTCTTTTCTTTTTAACAATGTATTTATTTTGGCTGCGCTGGGCCTTTGTTGCTGCAACAGCTTTCTCTAGTTGCAGTGGGTGGGAGCTACTCTTTGGGGGTGGGGGCTGCTCATCGCAGTGGCTTCTGTTGTTGTGGCGTGTAGGCTCTAGGGTTGTGGACCTCAGTCACTGTGGCACTTGGGCTCAGTACTTGTAGCTCCTGGGATCTAGAGCACAGGCACAGTAGTTGTGGTGTACAGGCTTAGTTGCTCCGTCGTATGTGGGAACTTCCCAGACCAGGGATAGAACCCATGTCTCCTGCACTGATGAGCTGATTCTTTACCACTGAGCCACCGGGGAAGCTCAAATATTTCTTCGGTTCAATTATTTGTCTCCACTTTTGTTGGGACTCTAATTACAGTGTATTAGACCCCTTGATATTATTCCGCAGGTTATTGACATTCTTTTTTCCAACTGTTTCCTTCTTTCATTTTTATTTCAAATTATTTCTGTTGCCTAGTTTCCAAGTTTATTCATCTTTTCTTGGGCAGTGTCCCATTTAGTGTTAATTTTATCCAATGATCTTTAACTTTCAGGGATTGTAGTTTTTTGGCTCCAGAATTCCATTTGGTTCTTTTTAAGAGTTTTTATTTAGTTCTATTTCTAAAGAGTTTCGACCTCTTTACCAATATAATCACCTTTTTCAGTAAATGATGGAACATATTTATAATTGCTGTTTTACAGTCATTGTCTACTTACTGTAATAACTATTATCTGCAAATCTGTTTCTAATGACTGTTTTTCTTAAATATGTATTACATACATGTATGCACTTCTTTCCATGTAATATATTCTTAAATAGATTTTTGGCTATTGTATTTAAATGTACAGTAGGTATCAAAGTATATCTTTGTTTTATTTATTTCCTGAAGAGTACAAGAATTTCTTCTCTGATGATAACCAGAAGATGGAGTTGGTAATTCAGATTTCTTCTTGGGCTGCACTGGGTCATAGCTTTAACAATATTGAGTTTACCTGTGTTTAGCCCAACTTCCCTTATCTCATCTGCTGACTGTTTGACCTGTCAGTAGATGAGTTGGATGAGGACTGGTTGAAGTTTCAGATGTTTTTAGTTTGCTTTGTATTAAGCTCTGGCAGGGCTCCAGAATGTGAAAGTTATACAACCTTCCTCTGCTTACCAATCACTCCCTCAGCAGCTCTTTTTCTCAGCAAGCCTCATGATGAGGGGAGTGTCAGGAGAAATGTTGATCCCAGAACTCTGTCCTTGCATTTGGGAGACCTTCCAGACTCCAGTGCTTCTAGCCAGACCACACTGTCCCAGAAAGCTTGACCAATGTCCCTCCAGCCATAAAAAAATCTTTCCTTCTATATCCAGATTCTGCCTGTACCCACAACATGTACATGCCTAAGGTATAGAAGCTGTCATGGCCCTCTGCTCATGTAAAAAAGGCTTATTTCTCTTGCGATTGAGTTATCAAGGCATCATTGCATCCACCTCTCTTCCCCTGCCCTGTAGAAAAATGTAATTTTTACTTTGTCTGGGTTATTTTGTTGTTATTGACGGGGTGGTGGTCTTTACCATCTGTCTCCACCCTCACCAGAAGCAGAAGTCTCAAAAGAAATAGATTGTTACTTAGGCAGATTGCGCTGGACTGGCACATCACTCTGTGATCCCAGAGGCACTCATTTAAGAAGTCTGTTTACTCTCAGCAGGGAACTGTCTTATCTGTGTACAGATCAGAGTATTACCTCAAGCTTTCTCCTGTCTGATTTGTATCTCTGGCCAAAGCTACCTTTTGTATATCTTTCCATATTTTTCCTTCATCAAACTAGTCTCTGATTTTTATAGCAAGAAGATTTATAGTAAGCATACGTGCTTCTTTAATTGTAAAAGCCCATGGGAAATCTGCAAAGCTAGGTTTCTGCTCTATCAGAAACAGGTTTATTGCTGTGGTGGAAAAACAGGTTGACTGTCTGCTTCCCAGAGATACTATACTTTGGGCCTGAAGTCACTCTGAGGGCATATCCCGAAAACTTTCTAGGCCTCCATCTCTTAGGTTCTAAGGTGGGGGGTTGCATTAAATGATCTCTAACTACCTTCCAGGACTAAACTTCAGATTTAGGTATTTCTAGTATCTCTTGGGCTTCCCTGGTGGCTCAGAGGTTAAAGTGTCTGCCTGCAATGCGGAAGACCTGGGTTCGATCCCTGGGTCAGGAAGATCCCCTGGAGAAGGAAATGGCAACCCACTCCAGTATTCTTGCCTGGAGAATCCCATGGACGGAGGAGCCTGGTGGGCTACAGTCCACGGGGTCTCAAAGAGTCGGACACGACTGAGTGACTTCACTTCACAGTGTCTCTTAAATGAGCTTTGGATGACTGAGTCTATAAATATGACCAATGTAATACATGCCTTTGCTCTTTAAGTGACCTGGTTCTGATTTGGTTGAACCTATCACTGCGGATGCTGATTGCAGCCATGAAATTAAAAGACGCTTGCTCCTTGGAAGGAAAGTTATGACCAACCTTGATAGTATATTAAAAAGCAGAGACATTACTTTGCCAACCAAGGTCCGTCTAGTCAAGGCAATGGTTTTTCCCGTGGTCATGTATGGATGTGAGAGTTGGACTGTGAAGAAAGCTGATCGCCGAAGAATCGATGCTTTTGAACTGTGGTGTTGGAGAAGACTCTTGAGAGTCCCTTGGACTGCAAGGAGATCCAACAAGTCCATTCTAAAGGAGATCAATCCTGGATGTTCATTGGAGGGACTGATGCTAAAGCTGAAACTCCAATACTTTGGCCACCTCATGCGACGGGTTGACTCACTGGAAAAGACTCTGATGCTGGGAAAGGTTGGGGGCGGGAGGAGAAGGGGACGACAGAGAATGAGATGGCTGGATGGCATCACCGACTCTGTGGACATGAGTTTGAGTGTACTCCGGGAGTTGGTGATGGACAGGGAGGCCTGGCGTGCTGTGATTCATGGGGTCGCGGAGAGTCGGACACGACTGAGCGACTGAACTGAACTGAACTGAACTGATTCCTTGAAGAAAACAAGATTTTTTTAGAGAGATTCTGAGTAAAGAAAAGTCTCCCAAAGTCAAATGTCTGTGGGAAATGATCTTCCTCCTCTCTTATACAATCACAGTGGATGCTAGCATATTTATTGATGGTTTTCCAATAAAGAAAATTATTTACCTTTTTTTTTCAGCTTCACAGTTCCCCCAAATTATTTGGCTATAATAAAAATTCTTTCTACTTTGGAAGCACTGGAATCCTCTGAGATTAAGTTAACCTGACAAACCTTGAACAAAAAATCACATGCGGATGTGAGGCCAAGTGTGTTCTTACCAGACTCCCATGTGTGAAGGTATTCCTTGTTCAAGCACAGGAATAGACTTGGAACAGCAGAGGGGCAGTGTCAGATAGATATACTGCCAAGAGATTCTGCGGCTCTGAAAGCTTGCCCTCATCTCTCTCTGCTCAGTTAACCTTGGTGACATAAGCTTGGGGCTGCATTTTTCTCATATGTATATAAATTAATAGAGCCAAGATAAACAAAATTCCAAATGTAAAGGAAAAAAAATTCATGAGTCCCTCGCGGCTGTTTGCCTAAAGCAGAAGTTCTATACTTCATCACTTCTGTAAGTAGCCATTCCTACCTGGCCTTCCCAGGGGAATAGGAAACCATTTTGCTAATTGTTGTACTCTGTAATTCAGGAGGTATAATTTATGAGCTGTTCCAGAGGGCAAGGACAGAATTATCCCAGCAGAAAATGCAGTGCTGTAAGAAAAAACAGTGTTGAAATCCCCTCTCTGAAGCAAAAGGAAAAAGCAGATATTAAGACTCTTAGAGTCTTTTAACAAAATATATTAAATGCACATGTGCTGAGGTGATGGGTAATGTTAAGGTTGGTCTAAGTTGTCTATTGATATTTGAATGTTTGGACTAGTTGGGTTCTTTCCCATGTCACTCTCCCACAGTTAACCTTGACTCTATTGTTGACCTAACCTGAGCCTTGCATACTTTCTACAGCAGGAAAAGGTTAGGAATTTATAAAAAAGTAAACACGACTCTGAGATTGGTTACTGTAATAGTTACTTTCCTGTTGGGAATTTTGAATCTAAAACAAAACAAGGAGATCAGGCTTGTATATGGTCGCCAGCTTGTGAGTCTGCAGCAGAGTGTACACGCAGGCACTGAAAGGGAAAACCGATGGAAATGGGGCAAATTCACAGTATTCAAAGAGCCAGACTGTTTCTAACACAGCACTGCTGGACACATATCTTGAAGTGAATTAAGCGTATTCTGACTTAAGTTGCTTAGATAGAAGCAGTTTGGAGAGAAATGGAAAAGGTGAAATAGAGAATGTATCCATAAACACAGCTCTTAAAAATTACAGACTATCTTTTTCATCTCCATTAGGTAATGATTTAATGAAATTTTTAACGCTAACATGGTCCAAGAATTATTTTAAAAGTATAGAATTTATATTACCTATTACAAAGAATCTATTTAGTCTTAAGAATGCAGAATGGCTATTTTTATTTCAACAAAGATGAAAGCAATTAAACTTTGCCTCTTTGCAAATACAGATGGGTATTTAAGTACCTAATTAAGCCTGAGTACAGGGCAAGCTGCTGAGAGATGTGCAGGATAAAATTCATCGGTCCGTTGGGATTGCCTATTTTGATTACAGGCATCCACTTGCTGTGTCTGTAGTCACCATTATTATGTAGAAAGCCAAATCTGAGATATCGATTGGCCTTAAATAAAAATGGGTGAAGCAAATAGTCTAGTTCTGCTAAAAAGTAATTCTTCCCCTACAAAATGAACTCTCTCCATCCTTTAACTGATACCTTTAATTCCATGGGTTTGGGTTAAGGAATATATTACTTTGGGTTAAGACATTAATCCCTATTAAAAAGTAAACAGAAGGGCTATTACAGTATATTAAACCTTTTATGTTGATCGAACAACAGATTAATGTATCGCAATAAACTCTTTGCACTACTGAAACTCAAGGAGAATGAACATGCCAGATCCTTTCCCGAAATCAGGCTTTGAAGGGAAAAGTAATGTGATCTTTAGAACACTGAATGCCAAGGAACTGCCAGCAATAGGAGATCAGAATATCCAACACCATCTTTCCTAATTAATAGCGCTTTCCCAACAGTGGTTATTGTAAATACTCTCCCCCAACCCCAATTTAAAGGGTTGACTCTAGAAAGTTTCTGGGCTTGTGTCTGAATTTTTAGAACCATCATATTCTCAAATCTTCACAAACAGAAGCAGTATTCTCCCCTAAGAAACACTTTAGATCCTTTCAGCATCACTCTGTGGCCTAAGGTTTTCTGTACTTCCGGTAATTGCCATTTATTCAACCAACACCTAAGCATGGTAAGATATTTCTGTAGCCCCCCTGCCTGGAATAGGAGGACAGTGGGAGAGACAATTCATTAGCAATGCATTGCTGTCTTTATGGCCTTGATGTCTAGTCCTCTCTGAAATGATCATATATGGCTCTTTAAATGTTTGTTTTATTTTGTTTTGTTTTGAAAGTGCATTTAAAAAAATTTTTTTTAAATTGGAGTATAATTGCTTTACAATGTTAGTTTCTGTTGTACAACAGTGTGAATCAGCTGTATGTTTACATGTATCCCCTCCCTCTTGAGCCTCCCTTCCACGCCCAACCCCATCCCACTCCTCTGGGTCATCACAGATCTCTGAGCTGAACTCCCGGTGCTATACTGCAGATTCCATGTAGCTATCTGTTTAACACATAGTAATGTATACATGGCAGTGCCACTCTCTCAGTTCATCCCACCCTCTCCTTTCCCCCACCCCTGAAAGTACATTTTTAATCAAATTATTGTGACTTAATGAAATAAAAATGCAAAGGTTTTCCTAGGATCCGTTAACAATAAGCAAACAAATGTGATTTTAAGGAATTTATTTTGAAATGTAATTGTATAAACTTTCATATAAATTTAACCTCATAGTGAGTTATCCCATGTGCATTGTTCATGAAAAAATTTGGGAAAGACCAGAAGAATTTTCTTGCTTACTGACCAGACCCAGGAACCTCTGAGAGGAAGTTACAGTCTCAGATTCTTCATTCCAGGTGGGGACACCCAGGAGTCTTTTTGTAAACTTCCCTGGTCTAGAATTCATTTGACAAATGTGGTTCTCATTTATGGAAAGAATTCACAACTATGATGAATTTTTTATTTTTTCAAATATAAAAAATCCAGCCTTAATGGTAAACTTGCCCCATGCTGTTTTCAAGATGGCTGCCTAGTAGGCAGCTGGAGAGAAACTGAGTGATTCATACAACCCAAGCCCATGACCCTTGACTCACCCTGGTCCACCCAAACAAGTTTTCATGGAGGAAAACCCCTTTTACACAGTGCCTTTAACCATGGTTTATCAGTAGAGATTAAATTATAGAACCACTAACTGCATCACCAAATTTAGTCAAAGTTCTTGCAGTCAACCTTCTGATTCAACAGTACTGAATTTCATTTTGTTTTTCCCAATTAAAAAACAATCTTAACCAAAACAAGAGAGACAGAGGATGTCAACCACTGAATCTTTCTAGTATCTGGACAGACTTCAGATGACTTTTTGGATTATAAGGTGTATATATACAGCTGGCTTGATTTCTGTGGTGCTGGAGAAGACTCTTGAGAGTCCCTTGCTGCAAGGAGATCCAACCAGTCCATTCTAAAGGAGATCAATCCTGGGTGTTCATTGGAAGGACTGATGCTAAAGCTGAAACTCCAATACTTTGGCCACCTCATGCGACGAGTTGACTCACTGGAAAAGACTCTGATGCTGGGAGGGATTGGGGGCAGGAGGAGACGGGGATGACAGAGAATGAGATGGCTGGATGGCATCACCGACTCGATGGACATGAGTTTGAGTGAACTCCGGGAGTTGGTGATAGACAGGGAGGCCTGGCGTGCTGTGATTCATGGGGTCGCGGAGAGTCGGACACGACTGAGAGACTGAACTGAACTAAACTGAACTGAGATGTGTATTTGAGGCTTCCCAGCTGGCACTAGTGGTAAAGAACGTGCCTGCCAATACAGGAGATGTAAGAGACATGGGTTCGATTCCCGGGTCAGGAAGATCACCTGGAGGATGGCATGGCAATCCACTCCAGTTTTCTTGCCTGGACAATCCCATGGACAGTGGAGCCTAGCGGGCTACAGTTCACAGGGTCACAAAGAGTTGGACACGACTGTAGCAACTTAGCATGCACCTGTGTCTTCAGAATACCATTAACTCCACTGAACATATTTGCATTTTTCTTATTCAGTGCTTCCTGAATCGGGCTGTCCTGGTTTGAAATGAATCCATGGTCTCTTAACCTTCCATGCCTGCAGGGGCGCCCTTTTGGATATTTTCTGCCATTTCCTGGACACGATTCTTTATTTTAGCATCATGGATGCTGCTGACAACTCTTAATGATTATTCTTGGAGACAAAACCTAAATTACCCAAATCAGCCCTCCCTGAGGCTGGCAGGTACGCAGTGCTGTTACAGCATGTTGGGGATATTCAATCTGCCATGAATAGAGCTCTTTTTCAGCTGCTCTGGCAGGGCCACCTGCCGTCTGTGCCCCACTTCCTGCCAGGAAGCTCTGAGACCTTCAACAGCCAAAGCCAAGTGATTAGAAAACTGGTAGCATTCGTGCCAGGAGCTCAGTCTCTGTGGGTTTTGTTTGCAGCCATAGAAAATCAGGA
Organism: Moschus berezovskii; assembly: GCF_049115385.1. Taxonomy (NCBI): domain Eukaryota; kingdom Metazoa; phylum Chordata; class Mammalia; order Artiodactyla; family Moschidae; genus Moschus; species Moschus berezovskii. The sequence continues at coordinate 54,514,323 of NC_142477.1, read as the reverse complement.
AGCCCCAGAAAAGAACTGCAGAGGCTGTTCTCCTTATCCAAAGAGAAGTGTTCTCCTTATCCAAAGACACAGGGAGGAGATTCTTCCTGTATGAAGGTAGTGAAAAAAAGCTTGTGGTGAATTTTTCTTTTCCCAGACCTTCATGACTATCATTTGGCCAATAAGTTTCTCAAAATAAACAAACACTTTTGAGCTACTTACCCATTTAGTAATGAAAAGGGAGATTGAAGTATTTAATAAGACAAACCTAAAAGTTAAAAAAATGGACCAAATTAGCAATGAAAAATTGGAAATTAAAAATTTTAAATACCACTAAAAATATGGAATCATAAGGATAAATCTGATGAAAATGTGTAAGACCTGTGCAATAAAATGTGCAAAACATCAGTGAGAAAAATTAAAGATCAAAATAAATGGGAAAATGTAAGGTATTCCTGCATCAGATGATTCCATACAACTAAGATGTTCATTCTCCCTAAAATAATCTACAGATTCAATGTGATTCTAATCAAAATTCCAGTAGACCTTTTAGAGAAATGGACTGAAATTCTAAAATTTATATGAAAGCACAAAGGACCTAGAATAGCCAAAGCAACTTTGAAAGAAAACAAAGTTGGAAGACTAATGCTAACCGATTTCAAGATTTACAAAGCTACAGTATGAAGATATTGTAGCAAAGGTGTCAAGATAGATCAATAAGACAGAATAGAGTGTCCAGAAATAGACCCACTCACATATGGACAACAAAGACACAAAGAAAATTCAATGGAGAAAAGTGTTGGAATAGTCACATTAAAAAATATGAACTTTGATCCACATTTTGCACAATATATAAAAGTCAACTCAAGTGGATCACAGACTTAAAAGTACAACTTACAAGTACAAAACTTCTAGAAGAAAACACAGGAAAGATATTTGTGACCTTGGGTTAGGCAAAGATTTTTTAGATATGACACCAAAGAAATGATCAATGAAAGAAAACACTGATAACTTAAACTTCAAAACAGCTAAAGCTTGTGATCTTTAAAAACACATTAAGAAAATGCGGGCTTCCCTGGTGGCTCCATGGTAAAGAATCTGCCTGCCAACGCAGGACACACAGGTTCAATCTCTGATCCAGAAAGATTCCACATGCCTTGGAGCAACTAAGTCTGTGCACCACAAGTATTGAGCCTGTGCTCTAGAGCCCAGGAGCCACAACAGCTGAGCCCACGTACCACAACTACCGAGCGCCCGTGCTCCGCAGCAAGAGAAACCGCTGCAATGAGAAGCCCATGCAACACAATTAGAGATAAGCCCATGCAGCAATGAAGACCCATCACAGCCATAAGTAAATAAATCATTTCTAAAAGATCATGGCATCTGGTCCCATCACTTCATGGGAAATAGATGGAAAAACAGTGGAAACAGTGTCAGACTTCATTTTTTTGGGCTCCAAAATCACTGAAGATGCTGATTGCAGCCACGAAATTAAAAGACGCTTGCTCCTTGGAAGGAAAGTTATGACCAACCTTGATAGTATATTAAAAACCAGAGACATTACTTTGCCAACCAAGGTCTGTCTAGTCAAGGCAATAGTTTTTCCTGTGGTCGTGTATGCATGTGAGAGTTGGACTGTGAAGAAGGCTGATCGCCGAAGAATCGATGCTTTTGAACTGTGGTGCTGGAGAAGACTCTTGAGAGTCCCTTATACTGCAAGGAGATCCAACCAGTCCATTCTAAAGGAGATCAATCCTGGATGTTCATTGGAGGGACTGATGCTAAAGCTGAAACTGCAATACTTTGGCCACCTCATGCAATGGGTTGACTCACTGGAAAAGAGTCTGATGCTGGGAAAGGTTGGGGGCGGGAGGAGAAGGGGACGACGGAGAATGAGATGGCTGGATGGCATCACCGACTCTGTGGACATGGGTTTGAGTGAACTCCGGGAGTTGGTGATGGACAGGGAGGCCTGGCGTGCTGTGATTCATGGGGTCGCGGAGAGTCGGACACGACTGAGCGACTGAACTGAACTGAACTGAAAAATGCAAAAAAAAGATGTAATAAATGATAAAATTTTTAAGAAAGAAAATGAACAGTCAGGGTACAAACTGGAAGAAAATAGTTAAAATATATATAATAAAGGATTTGTATCAAAAATATACAGAACTCTGAAACTCAATAATAAGAAAATAACACAATTTCAAAAAATGCACAGGTGACTTGAATAGATCATAAAGTCCAAATTGTTGAAAAAGAAGACCATTGTTATAGTCATTGTGAAGAAAAAATATACCCACATTCACCCCATTAGCACCGCTGTCCAGAATAGTTGCTGCCGGAGCAATAACAACAGGCAGGTCTGACTTGGGAGAGTTTCCACCCCATCCACTGTTTCACCAAAAGGTCCTCAGCTTTTCCAAAGAAGATACAAAGGTAGCAATTAGCACATAGAAAATCCTCAATATCATTAGTTGTTAGGAAAGTGAAAATTGAAAGCACAGTGAGATACCACTGCACACCTACAAAAATAGCTAAAATTAATTGGACTGGCTGTACCAAATATTGATAAGGATATAGAAGAAGTAAAAGTTTCATATATTACTGGTTAGAATGTAATTCAGTATAACCACTTTAGGTAATAGTTTGCAGTTTCTTTAAATGCTTACACACTTGTGTTCATAGCAGCACTATTTCATACTAGCCAAAAGGTAGAAGCAAATTGTCCTTGGGTACATGAATGGATAAACACAGTGTGGTATATGCATACAATGGAATATTATTTGGCCTTAAAAGAAATTCTGTCATATGCTACAACCTGAATGAAACTTGAAGACATTATGCTAAGTGAAATAAACCAGTCACAAAAATCATACTGTATAATTTACTAATATGAGGTATCTAAAGTAGTAAAATTTATGGAAGCAGAAAATAAAATAGTAGGGGTTGTGAGGAGGGGAAAAGGGGAATTGTTACTCAATGGATATAGAGTTCAGATTTGCAAGATGAAAAAGTGTGAACTATTTTACAACAACGTGAATGCTTAACACTACTCCACTGTACACTTAAAGTGGTTAAGATGGTAAATTTTATGTTGTATAGTTTTTACTAAAATATGAAAAATTATTTTAAAAAAGAAGTATATATTTACAATATAACAAACCCATTCCACTCCTAGGAAAAATGAGAGTGTGTGTCCATAGAAAGACTTGCATACAAATATTCATAGGAGCTTATTTGTAATAACCAGAAAGGATCCAAATACCCATGAATGGATGGATGGATAAACAAATTGTGGTATAAATATAAGGATTTATTTCTGGACTTGCAATTCTGTTCCATATAAGTCTGTCCTTATGCCAGTACCACATTGCCTTGATTACTGTAGGCTTGTAGTAAATTTTGAAACTGGGAGATGTGAGTCCTCCAACTTTGCTCTTCTTTTTCAAGATCGCTAGCTATTCTGAGGTTGTATTCAATCTATGCATCAATATATCACCAAAGATAGAAATCAATAGTCTCTCCCCAAAACCTCTCTAAATAAATGTGCCCTTTCACCTTTGATTATTTTTACTAATACATTTTCTTTTCACTTTGTCCCTAAAGTCTGGTTAATTCTCTTCATAGGCTTAAAGAACTTTCCTAAATTGACTTTTAGCTTTCTTGTGTGACATGATTTATCTCAGCTACTTTCATATTTCATTAAAAAACCTCGCCTTTAACTTTGGGTCATTTTTAGTTTTCCTTGGAACCTGCCACAATAGATCAGAAAAGAAGATGTTAGTTGGTTCTGGTTTCCTGGTGGCTCAAATGGTAAAGAATCTGCCTGCAATGTAGGAGACCTGGGTTCAATCCCTGCGTCAGGAAGATTCCCTGGAGAAGGAACTGGCAACCAATTCCAGTATTTTTGCCTAGGAAATCCCATGAGCAGAAGAGTCTGGTGGGCCACAGTCCACAGGGTCGCAAAAAGTTAGACAGAGCCTGAACAATGTCTCTAATTACAACCATCTGAAGCCCACTACCAGCATTTTTCCTTCTTTGCTGTGTCATTTTGACTTGAGACTTTTGGAGACAAGGATAAAGTAGAAAGAGATATAGCAAATCCAGCTCAGATTGTGCTGTGTTACCAGAGCATCCTGAGAATGCCAAATGTTTATGTGCTGACCTTGGCCTTGTACAGGCTTGATTTGTCTTCCTGGAGAAGCCTCCTGACAGGTAGGGGCCCTGAAAGTCACTTGCCTGCAAAGGGAAATGATGAGATGAGGAGACCTCAACCTGTGGAGACATTCTCTTAATAAAGGAAACTATTCTTCCTTCATGGAGAAGGCAATGGCAACCCACCCCAGTACTCTTGCCTGGAAAATACCATGGACGGAGGAGCCTGGTAGGCTGCAGTCCATGGGGTCGCGAAGAGTCGGACACGACTGAGCGACTTCACTTTCACTTTTCACTTTCATGCATTGGAGAAGGAAATGGCAACCCACTCCAGTGTTCCTGCATGGAGAATCCCAGGGACGGCAGAGCCTGGTGGGCTTCCGTCTATGGAGTCACACAGAGTTGGACACAACTGAAGTGACTTAGCAGCAGCAGCATTCTTCCTTCATCCATTTAGCCACACTGGGCAGAGATCCCAGTGCAAAGCAGAGTGCCTGATCAAGGGCTGGAGCAGCAGAGAAGCAAGCCTGGGGGGCAGGGGAGAATGAGGGGTGGAAGGAGGGCTGAAGGGAGCCCCGAGGATGGAAAATTAGCCCTTGTAAAGCACGTCTCCTCCCCTGCCTCTGCTGTGTTGGATTCCAACCAGAGCCACCAGGCAATGGTACAGAGATGGGAGGGCTTGTTGTTGGCTTGAGGTCACCCAAAATAGAAGATTCAAGAATCCTAACTTGCAAGGAGTGATGATGAATTCCAAAACATTTAAAAAGAGAGCCATTATCATCGTCCGTGTCAGGAAAGAACACACCCACACTCAGCCTATTAGCGCCATCATCTAGAACAGCTGCAGCAGGAACAGTAACAACAGGCAGCTCCGACTTGGGAAAGTTTCCGCCCCGTCCATTGTTCCAGCCAAAGGCTCTCAACCTTCCCAAGGCAGGATTGCTCTTGTCCTCACTCTCAGCCTCAAGGAGGGAAACAGCAGCCCAGGCTATGGCTGACAGCTTCCCTCGGGGAAGATTGACTCTGAGCCTTCTGCAACATAGAGTGCTTTCTTTCTCTGGAGCTGTCTACCTACCAGGCTTCTGCCACACTCACATCTGCCCACCCTGTGCCCACCTTAGGGAGCATGCTGTCTCCCCTCTGAACCAGTTGATAGCAAACCTCAGAAGGTGTTCTAAGTCAGTGGCTGTCCTGCTGCCCACCACTTTGCTCTTTTTAGGGCCTCAGTTTCCTCAATGAAGAGGTTGGCCTAAGTTGATTGTAAGATTCTTTGCACATCAGGTGCCCCAAGAGATTCGTAAGCACCCAACTTGATGTCTAGTACCAGCTCTTGACTGGCTAGTCCAAAAACCTTGATTTACACTCTGAGCTTCTGACCTGCCCCTGCTTTCCCTTCAAAACATATTCATCCTGTACCTCATACCTTCAGGGTCTTACTCAAACCATTCCAGTTACTTAGTACCTATGCTTTCTCCATCCTATGGTGCCTATCAGTGGGTTATCCGGCTAAGAAGCAAATCAGAATATAAAAATTAATACTTTGCTGAGAATTATGTTTTTGAGAACCCTGCACATTCTGATCACAGTGCTTCACTGAGTGAAAAGATACTTCAAAAAATCCAGATGGATTTACTTGGGTATTTGTTATGGGCTTCCCTGGTGCCTCAGATGGTAAACAATCCTCCTGCAATGCAGAGACCTGGGTTTAATCCCTGGGTTGGGTAGATCCCCTGGAAAAGGAAATGGCAACCCACTCCAGTATTCTGGCCTGGGAAATCCCGTGGATAGAGACATCTAGCAGGCTACCGTCCTTAGGGTCACAAGAGCCAGACACAACTGAATGACTAAACATTCAGGTCAGAATGCTGAACCTCAGATCTCAGTTGTGGCTTTTCAAACAGACAAGTTCTAACATAACATGAGCTGAGAATGCCAGGCATATCCATAGATATAGAAAAGAGTGGATTTGACACTAGTGAAATGCAATGTCCTAAATCCTAGAACATACACTGCAGACTGAAAATGGAATGTGGTCCCTGGTCATGCCACTTTCAAGAAACTTCAGGTTTAAGAAATAAGCAGCAAATGTAAGCTAAGAAAGGAATGAGAGTCGGGGATGAAGAGGGAAAATGATTCTCTATACCTCTGAATTTCCATGCAAGAGTCTTCTGTACTTTATTTCATTAATCTAGTTAAATGTTTCTGAGAGCCGTCCAGATGCCAGAGTGTTCCAAGAAGCAGAGAAGCAAACAAAAATTCCTCCTCTCATTGATCAACCATTCTAACTGAGGGAGGGAGAAAATAAACCCATCACATAAACAGAATATATAATATGGTGGAAGTACTGTGGAAGAAATGCAGAAGAAACAGGGTATAGAGAATGTCGAGGACATGGCTATTTTAAGTAAGGTTGTCAGAGTAGGCTTAAGTGAGAAGGTGACAGGTAAGCAAGCCCCCAAGGGAGGCAATGGAATGAGTTGTGTGGACATTTGGAATAAAGTGTCCAGCGAAAGAAACAAGTGCAGAGGCCCTGAGGTGGAAACATGACATCTGAGGATCAACGAAGAGGCCAATGTGGCTAGGTCAGAGCATAGGAAATCAAAAGGGAGCCCAATAGTAAATGAGGACAGGGAAATAATGAAAAAACAGTTTATGCAGTGTCTTAAAAGCTTTTGAAGGTACATGGCTTCTGCTGATGAAATAGGGGTCCTCTGAGAGTTTAAGAGGAAGAATGATGTTATCTGACTTAACACAGGATCCCTCTGGCTGCAGGATCGGGAGTTTACTGAAGCGGGCAGAAGCAGGAACACCAATGGTGGAGACTGTCATAACACTGCAGGTGAGAGTCATTATGGATTTAGAGTGGGGTGAAGGTCAAAGAATTGATGCTTTTGAATTGTGGTGGTGGAGAAGACTCTTGAAAGTCCCTTGGACCACAAGGAGATCCAGTAATCCTATAGGAAATCAACCCTGAATATCCATTGGAAGGACTGTTGCTGAAGCTCCAAAATTTTAGCCACCGGATGTGAAGAGCCAACTCACTGGAAAAGACCCTGATGCTGGAAAGATTGAAGGCCAAAGGAGAAGAGCAGGCAGAGGATGAGGTAGTGAGATAGCATCACCAACTCAATGGGCACAAATTTGAGCAAACTCTAGGCAATAGTGGAGGACACAGGAGCCTGGCATGCTGCAGTCCATGGGGTTGCAAAGAGTCGGACATGACTTAGGGACTGAATAACAACGAGGTGACCAGCAGTATTAAGATGTGGGATACGTTGTGAGAGCAGAAGTGACCCTCATTAACATTAGTAACTAAATTAGACAAAAGGAGAGAGAAAAGCAGGGGAGAGAGGCAGGAAGAGAGAAAGAAATGGGAAGGGGAGAGGGAGGGAGAGAAAGACGGGATGAGAAGAATCAAGGCTGGCTTCAAGGTCTGTGATGAGAGAAGCTGAGGTGGGGAAATGTCTGGTAGGAGCAGCTTTGAAGAGAGCGAGGATCAGAAACTCAGTTTTGGACTTTAAATCTGAAACATCTTTTAAACTTTCAAGTGGAAAGTTTCAATAGGCAGTTAGATGTATGTGGCAATGCCTGCAAGGCATGAAAAAAATGTTAAAAGTAGTTTTATGAACAGAGACTATTGTGGAAATTAGAGGTTGAATCAGATGTAAAAAAAAAGTATTAATTTGTTAATTACTTCTTCAAACACTTGATTATTCATTTGTTTATTTAATATCCATGTGACCCAATCTCTTCATGGAATCACTTTAAAATAAGCACAGGTTAGCAACTAAAGGTAAGCTTAAAAAAGAACCAGCCTGAACTTTTGATTAGAGAAGAGCTCCCAGAGGACCCACGCAGTGTCACCCACACCAACAACTTTCCTCTCTTGCTCCTAGAAAATGAGTTTTTCTCTCTCCCATGGAGCCTTCCTGGTGAACAAAATTTCCCATTTTATTGTATGATACAGTGATAAAGACATGGTGAACTAATATTTGCAAGTCACTCAGAACTGCTATGGAGATATGCAGAGAGTTACGCTCCAGAACAAGTTTCTCAAGCTGGCTATACATTACCATCACCTGGGGATATTTCTGAAAGTACTGATGTCCAAGCCCATCCTAGATAATCAGGCTTAATTGATCCAGAGTAGGCTTGGTTAGTAGTAGTTTGTAGAAACCCCTTCTGGTGATTCTGACATATCTAACTGAGGTTAAGAATGTGTAGTGTTAGTCTTTCAATCATGTCCGACTCTATGTGACCCCGTGGACTGTAGCCTCTGTTCATGGAATTCTCCAGGCAAGAATACTGGAGTGGGTAGCCCTTCCCTTTTCCAGAGGATCTTCCCGACTCAGGGATTGAACCTGGGTCTCCCACATTGCAAGCAGATTCTTTAGCTTCCAGGCTACTAGGGCAGCCCTCATAATGTGTGCTCTTAGCCAAAACTCTAACCTGGTCTATCTGTTCAGCTGCTGAAAGGCAGTGATTTTAAACTGAAATTGAAGAAATAGTGAATAAAATGAAGTGGGTGGTAGAAAGGTGAAGTGAGGCAAGGAAAACGAGGCAATTCTCCAAGCAATAACAGTAGCCAGCAAAGACATGCTAATACCAGAAGTGAGCAGCCTCTATAACCATTTTAGTTATTCGTAGGGTGAAAGAGAGTTATGCTCCAAAGGAGAACATTTACTTCCTAATTTTCCACAAAGGCATATGAGAAATGATATAAAAAGAACACACCGTCTTATAGAGCTGGCTCTGTTGTGGGACTCATTGGGTACTTAGATAACGAAAGGAATAGGTCTTTTCACTTCCCTGGTAGATATAGATTCAGTTTGCAATTTAGCATGCATTAACTACTGTGTTTGTGACTACTTTATCCATACCTCGGGGTCACTTAGAAAGAGTATCAATGAATATAACTCTACCTGGAATTTATGGGTTTTCAGAGACAAGGCTAAGATCCTCTGGGGAAAGGCTACTGGAACCATTACATCAAAATGTGTAAATCCTGAACAGTTATCCTATTTGGTGAGAAAAAAGATAGAAAATGTAATGTTAACAAAAAATAATGCAGGATTTACTCATGTTACTGAAAACCTACAGGAAAGAATGGCCTTTATTAAGCTTTTTCCCATCTTCTGAGGAGCAAAGGCTATATCTCAGTAATTATTTTAGCTCTTTCAGCCTCAGAGCAATGTTTTGTCCACAGTATAATCATGTCTGGGGCCCAGCCTGATTAGTGCTTGCATCTTACTTCTCCCAGTCCTAAATATTATTTTTTTTATCCTATGCTTTTGTCCTTATCTTCCAATTGCTATTGGTTTGGGAAGATTCACAGAGTAGGGGATTAACAGATTTTGTTTCGAGCATAAAGTCTTAAAGGTCTTTCCAAAGGATTTTTTTTTTTACAATATATGTCACATTTTTCCTGATGACAAAAGTAGTCCTTGACAGGAAATATTTGTCTTCTATGCCTATGGTAGTCATGATGGAAGGAGAAATGAGAATGGCCTTAAATTCTTGCACCATATTGTGTCTTTTCTTCAACTACACATGGGGGACAGGGGAGAGGAAGTGGAAAGTCGTTAAAGTAATGTGAACTTGGGAAAAAAGTTTCCAATGTAAACATATTTTTGAGTTTTCTTCTATACCCTGAAATAAATTATTTGAAACCAATCACTCTTTTATAGCAAGCTATTGTTTGACAAGGACAAAGAGAAGGGATTTGTGTTCAAACTGAACCTGAAATTTGGGGCCATAAACAAACATTAGAAATGTGTGGTGATCTTCAGAACACTAATGATGCCAGTTATTTGAATTTATGTAGTCAATTCAATGTATATATTGAATTCATATAGTTAATATATTTTAAAGAAGCTCATCTTTATATATACCCTTCAGTTCAGTTCAGTTATCTTGAGGTAGGAAGAAGATATTGATGGAGCTGTTTTCACTGGAAAATATTTGCAAAGAAACTTTGATTTGGAAGTAGCAGAAAGTGATTTTTATATTTTATAACTGTTTGGATACCTATTATAAAAACACAATGCTAGAGATGAAAAATAATGAATAAGACATAATTCCTGCCCTTGAAGAGCTCTTATATGAACGGAATCTTAGAGGATGAGAAAAAGCTAGCCAGAAGGAAAGAAAGGTGTTCCAGATGGTGGAACATCATTTTCAATGGCACAGAAATGTGAAGAACTCTAGAAATCTCCAGGAATGAAGAGCTCTTTAGAGTAAATGGAGCACATGACTGCTGCAGGAAAAGATGGTATTTGAGTCTTAGATGATAAATGGAAGGATAGAAGAATGTGGTAGTTGACAGCACAGAGTCCAGCCTGGGTTCAAACCTGGATTCCTTCATTGACTAACTACTTATTTCTATGCACCTCATTTCCTCAGCTTTAAAATAGGGACGATGATACTTCTTGGGTACTGAGAATAGTGCCTGGTTTACCAAGCTAAGACAATAGGAATTCATCATGAGATGATAATGACCAATGCTAAAATGGTGTCAGTGATAAGGAGAGGAGAGCCAAGTGCAAGATGTGTTTCTTGAGTGTATTTGAAAGGTTTGTAGAGTTATTGGACTACGTGAGTAAGACAGAAAACAGGAAAGAGTAAGTCAAAAATGACCATCACGTTTTCAGGTTGAGAAATCCTAGATGGTGGAGCTTGTGATCAAGATCAGAATATAGAGGAAGGAAGAGAGACATTTTGGTCATTTGTTTAAGATTCCCATATAACAACTAGTTGCGTGCATGCTAAGTCACTTCAGTCATGTCTGACTCTTTGTGACCCCATAGAATGTAGCCCACCAGGCTCCTCTGGCCATGGGATTCATTAGGCAAGAATACTGGAGTGGGTTGACATACCCTCCTCCAGGGGATCTTCCCGACCCAGGGATTAAACCCGCCTCTCCCAAGGCTCCTGCATTGAAGGTGAATTCTTTACTGCTGAGCTACTGAGGAAGACCCAACAACCAGGTTGAGGTCTCTGTTAGGTAATTAGTAATAAGGGTATGGGGTTTGGGAAATAATGAAAATAACAGGTTTGACCATTGTGAGTTCAGAAATGGTACTCAGAGAAACTTTAAAATGAGAGTATGTAGAGCATGCTTTCTCATTTGAGGACAGAGAATTCTTTGTGATAGTGGGGGTGTAGGCATCCTATATATTCTAGAAGATGTTTAGCAGCATCCCTGGCCTCTACCCTCTTGATGCCAATGTACTTTCCTCCTTAGCTGAGATAATCTAGACTGTCTCCAAATATTACCAAAGGTCCTCCAGGGGTCGGGGTGGGGGATTATTCCCTGTTAAGAACCAAGGACATAGAGTAACGACAGTAGAGAATGAAATCTGGGCAAAATACACACATGTGGAGCCTCCGTTTCTAAATACATTAATTGCAAATAATTCTAGCAATAGCACTGATACTGTTGTGAGAAGCGTTTTGAAGCAGTCGAGTGCTGAGCAAATGGTACTTGTCGAGATTAGACAAAGTTGAAAAGCCTATATGTAGACACAGGTAAAAGGGTGGGAATTTTTAACTCCCTTCTCATTATGGGAGTGTTTCGGGCCATCACAAAAGATACTCATCCATCTCCACTCGTGTCAGCAGTCACTGCTCACATCACATGCAAACACTTGGTTTCGCATGGCAAAGCAGAGGGTCAAACATGTTACACTGCTTTTACACAGGATACCCTGGCTATTCGTCAGATGAAATATTGCGAATCCCACTGTATTCTCACTTTCTCTTTTCTTTCTGCTCCTCCTCTATCCCCCAAATGGAGAAAAATGTTGCTAATATCAAATAACGTATTTGTGGCTGTTCATGAATCTTGGTTGTCACAATCACTGAACATAGATCTGTGGGATCATATATTTTGGTGTTACTCAGAAACATTTTTTAAAGAGCAAATGAAAACAAAGTCAGACCCCGGGTCCTGGTTTTCAACAGCAGTAAATAATTCTTTGTATTCTCTTTTGCACTAGGCACTTTTACCACATGTACTCAAGCTATATCTCAAAGTTTGGGCACCAAATGGCTCCCGTAAATCAAGTGAACTTGCTGTAGAAAATGACATAATCTCTGTCTAGAAACCTTTCCCCACAGTCTTTTGCTTTAGGGAGTAATCCATTAGCAAAACTGAAACACAGCTCCACTTATTTTATGCCTGCTTCTCCTCTTGGCTGTATCTGAGATTTGTTGGGTATTTTTTTATTTTGGTTTGTTTCCTCTTCATTTCCCCCTCCTCCTTCTCCCCCACCAAACAATCTCGAGAAGTAAAAATTTACTGCTTGGAACCAAGAGTCACTGCTCACTCAACTGACAAAATCTGGCTTCCAGCTAAGGGTGAAAGCAACTGGCTATAAGTGCTTCAACCTGCTGATCCTGCAAAGGCCCTCACCTCCCACACCACCAGCCTTCCAGTGGAAAATTCCTGGGCACAGAAGGGTCAGCCTACGGACAAGGAATCGGCCTGCCATGCTCCCCTGGGCACAAGGACCTTGGCATCTGGCCAACCACTGTCATTAAAAGTAGGGGCTTTTATGTTAGTTTTTCTTAAGTTCATGATTCGGGCAGCTCTTCATTATGATGTGATTATTTTTTTTTTCTCCAAGACCAGGCCTCCACCCTCACATCTTTGGTGGAATGTGTTAATAATTTGCTCTAGGGAGATGAAAGCCTCTTTGATACAAGTAGAATAAACACATGGAACACTGCTCAAAGGTCTAATTTCCACAATAGGAGCCCAGTTTAGGAACTGAGAGTTGAATGAAGAGAACAGTTTTATTTCTGAGTCACTTTTCTCCTGCAAAGTCCCTCCTTAGCCTCTGAGGCTCTTTCCTGACTTGTCCAGCTGAGAACAATGCCAACTCCTACTGTAGAACTCTCCAGACACTTGGCAACTGATAAAGGCCATCAATAACTGTTGGAAATCCCAAAACAAGTCCTGAAACAGACCATCAAGGTAATATCTTTCTGGATAGAAAGAAAGTTCAGAGTCCTTCCAGGTGCTAAGTGAAGACTAGTTTCATGATACCATTGCATAGTGGAGTGGGAAAGATATCACCAAGTCTAACCTGTTCATGTAATAGATGAGAACACAGGTATTCAGGGAAGGTATATAACTCATACAGGTCTTTCAAATTCCCGCACAGTTTGTCCTTAAAACCTGTGTTGTTATAGTCTCATGGCCCCCAAGGAATGGTGGAAGTAAAAAGCCAAAAGCCCACTTTCCAGAGTTTCTGTAACCCCCTTTTCTGACCTCCCTGCATTTTGGGTGTCCCTCCCACCTAACTCTGAACACCACTCCAGGAGTCCTTGAACCCTCTAGAATCCCGCTCAGTGGCTTGGTCTCAGTGATCTGGCAACTTGGGGCATCTCACTCACAGTCCTTCAAAGCCTCTATTCCATGTCTTGAAGACTCTGCTTTCTGAAGCCAAATGAATGCATCAAAGGGCATCCCCACTGGGCTGGGACTTAATGGGCTACCCCTCTCAGACCTCTCGCATTTCATAGGAATACCTCATAGAAATTCACTTGAACATCCTGAAGGCAGCCTAGAAAAGATTTGAACAAGGATGTATTTCTTAGTTCCCTTTGCACTTCAGGCTTTTTCAAGTTTCAGTTTGGTATTCAGGTTTGGGTACTTCAGAAGAGTTGGTTTGTGGGCAACTCATGGTCTGATTGAGAGTCCCGCTTAGGGTGTCCTCAGGCCAAGGTCTGGGAAATGCTACCAACTAGGTTTGACCTTACAGAGCTACTTATCTTCCCTTGTATTCTGCCTTACCAGACAATAAGATGGAGATAAAACCTGCCCTAACCAATTTCTCAGAAGTGCTGTGAATATAATTAAACAACAGATATTAAAGTAGTTCTTTAAGTAGATGGATGGAAAAGAGTCCAATATCTTTATGGTATATATTTCTTCTAATAATTTTATGGATTTTACACAGTAGATAAGTAATCCTACACACAGTGGCTATTTCATTCATAATAGACTTTTACTTTAAACTTCCTTTCATGCAACATGAATTCATGTGCATATTCTACATTACTATGATGAATTTTCTATGTAATTGTTTATAAGATTTTTGCTTTTTTATTGCTTTTTTGAGGCACCCAAGTATCTGCTTTCAGCCTTGTAATTCAAAGGTCATTCTCTCATTTCTTTTCCAAAACTTGAAACATGACAGTGATCTTCTTTTTATCCAAAATTTGTAGCTTTGATCTTTGTTATCTCAACCTTCAAAATATATAGATTTTTTTTTTATCATCAAAGTCATAAACATGTTTTGGCTCAGACACCTCAAGAGAGATTGAGTTCCTTTCTTCAGTTCCTCTGTCAGATTCCTCCTTTGTAGCAATTTGCGTATCTTGAAGCCACATTCCTCAGAGACACGTCCTCCTCCTCACTTCACATCCTCCTTATCTGTCTCCCTCCACTCAATACACAGTCCTTTCTAGAACACACAGTTCAAGGATTAAAGAAAAATCCCTCTTAATGGTGAATATTTTAATTCTTTAAGGCTTCATTTCCTCTGAAAGACAGCATTTGTTTCTGAGTTGACACCCTTTCCAAAGTTGAAATGTCCCTGAGAAAAACTAACAGTGCTTTTAATCTACTGGGAATTAGTGGCATCTTGCCCCTTAATACTTGGCAGTGATTACCGTTTGAAACCTCTCCTTGAAAATTCTTACCAAAATAAGCTCCTTGGCAATTTATGTTCAACAAAATGTTAATATTCTTGAATTCTTCCCCCCAATCATATCCTCGTTGCATGTCCTTTGAGACTAAACTTCCTTCCTCCATGATCAACAATATGCTGCTCTTTTGGGAAAACACCATCAAAGCCTTGGAAACCTATGGTGCTGGGATGCAAACGAGGCAGAAAGAACAGAGATAAATCACTGAAAGGATACGACAGAGATGGGTAGCTTTCCTTCAACCAACTGCGGTTTCCTTTCAACCATTGGGTGAAACAGCATCATTTTTTTTTATGTGCCACCTCTACCAATGGCTGTCTTCTCCAGAATGCTAAGCAAAGAGGTGTCTAGTTTCTAAATTCAGGTTGGTGAGCGTCAAGCTACAAATTAGCTTGTGATTAATTAGTGATCTGCCCATAAATAGAGCAATCACACTGACCTCCAAGGAGGCTGTGTGAATTCACTCTTGCTTTGTCACTTGCTTAAAAGGGACAAAGCATTTCTGTAAAATGTTAACAAAGTTCAGCATTGGGGATTTACAACCGTTTACTCAACACCGTTGCTCCCACCGCTCTGTCTTGTCAATTGTCCAAGCTGTGCCCTTGTCTCATCCTCTCCTGACCTGAAACAATACAGAAATGCCAATATAATGACCCTAATACTGGTTCCATTGTGTTTATATCTTTGCTTTTTCACCCAAAGATTCTTGAATGCACAAACTCACAAAGCCAGGAGCCCACACATCTCTGGAATATGGAACACAGGCTTGTCAATGCCTTCAAGGCAGAATGTATTTTCCACATGTGACACTGCAAGGGTTAAGGCCTGGGACTAGGGAGGGAGTAAACTGTGCCAGAATTCAACCTGTTTCACAGTGGTCTTGTCTGTGGTGTTATCTCCAGAAGTCATCCCCTGTGAAGCACTAGATACTCATATCTTTGATACTCACTGCTAACTGCTAACTGGCCGGGGCTTTCCATCGTGAGGAAATGACAAAACAATAAGCATTCCTTTTTTTCTGGCCTTGTCTCACAGGATCTTGGTTCCCTAACCAGGAATCAAACCCATGCGCTCTATCGTGGAAGCACAGACTCCCAACCACTGGACCACCAGAAGATTCCCTAATAGGCAAGTATACTTCAGTGAAAATAAATAAAAATTTAAAATCTAAAAAAGATAACGAACTTGTTGTTTAGTTAAGTCATGTCTGACTCTTTTGCAACCCAATAGACTGTAGCCCACCAGGCTCCTCTATCCGTGGGATTTCCCAGGCAAACATACCGGAGTTTTTTGCCATTTCCGTCTCCAGGCAATCTTCCTGACTCCTGTCTCCTGCACGGCAGGTGGATTTCTTTACCACTGAGTCACCAGGACCCCAATAAGAAACTTACTGGTGGAAAAACAAAAGTAACTTCATCTAAGAAACCTATGTCCTTAAAAAGAGGAAAGATCCATACATGAAATAGTAGATCCAATCAGTACTTTATTTAGTGCCAAAATGAATTGCTTACTTTGTGAGTGTTGTGGAGTCCCCAAGAAAATGAAATGAATGGGAGCCGAAGAGGTCTGGGAAGATTCATAGAGAGTGGGCTTGTTTTTCAGTCGCTCAGTTGTGTCCAACTCTTTGCGACCCCCTGGACTGCGGCACGCCAAGCTTCCCTGTCCTTCACCATCTTCTGGAGCTTGCTCAAGTTCATGTCTTTTGATTCAGTGATGCCATCTAACCATCTCATCCTGAGCTGGTTGTACAGTGAGCTGGCGGGCAGAGAGGTGTTCTAGCCAGGAAAAGCCACTGAACACACCATTTCTTTACAATGGGCTAACAAAATCTACATGACCTAGATGGAGAAAAAAAAAACAAACACATAAAGCTGAGATGAAAAATTCTTTTTTCTTTAAAAAATTTTTAAATTGTATTTATTTATTTTTATTAAAGCATAGTTGCTTTACAATGTTGTGTTGATTTCTGCTGTAAGAGGAAAAGCTCTTCACTGTCAGTGTTTGACTGGAAGCACTTGGGTTCACAGGAGCCAGCAGGCATTTTCCTGAATGTATTTTGACACATTCCTCCTCTGTGCCATGTGAGAGATTTGGCCAAACCAGATGAAGAGAGTTAGTGACATAAGCTGTCTCTTTGCTGGGTTGAATATATTTGCATTTGAATATCAAATTTGAAATGTGCCAAATATTCCCAGAGAGATTTATTAAATACTGTAAACTTTTGCTAATGAGGAAGTAGTGCCCAATGGCCCTTTTGTTTAAAAATAAGACAGAGCTAACTATGTTGTAATTATTACTTTAACCATCTTTCTTCCTGCCACCTCTCTTCCTCACAACACTGTAAATGATACTACCCCATTGCCCTAGGCTGCCTATAAATATCTGTTAAGTGAATATCTCTTTACTCAATGGGCATGAATTTGAGTAAACTCTGGGAGATAGGGAAGCCTGGCGTGCCGCAGTTCATGGGATCGCAGGGTCAGACAAGACTTAGCGACTGACCAACATAAGTAGAGATGTTTCAGTACATTAAATAAAATTAATTCAATACTTTGCTAACTAAAATATGGATGAAAATGCCAGAAAATATTAAAATATGCCTCCTCAGGTCTTGAAGCAGAGGGAAGAGAGGAAATACTAAATTGCAAAAGGACTGCCAGGAGAGAGGACCAGGCGTGCTTAGTAGAAGTAGGAGGCCAGAAAGAAACCATCCAGAGAGATGTCTTGGGCAAGGGAAAAGCACATGTTCCCTGGACAGACTCTCCACAGCCCCGGGCACTGTTCTGGAAGTGCCAGGGGCTGTGAAGAGATGCCTGGATTTTTACAGGAACAGGCTAAATCTTGAGCTCCTGGGCAGGACTACAGAATCCGCCATGGGCTCTCATGTCCCCAAGATCTCCCAGATATTCATGGATGCCAAAAATTCCTTTTACAATACAATCATTTAAATAAACAACAACCAAAAAAAAGCATGAAATACAAGTATATAAATGGGTGTGTTCTTGCTGTATGAATAACTTTCAGGCTAAGTATCAGGTTAGCCAAAAAGTTCATTCAGATTTTTCCATACCATCTTAGAAAAAACCCAAATGAACATTTTCGCCAACCAATATAAGCCATTCCCACAAAATGTCTGGTGCCAGAGCCTGTTTTATTAAAGAGGAAAGGAGTGATGAGGACAAGAAGGTACCTGAGTATCTAAAGTGGAAGAAGGAAGCCCTGGGAAGAAAAAGGAAGGCAGATCCTTGTCAGAAACTTCACAATTCTTCCTAGGGGTGGGTAGGTGTCACATTTGTCCTTAAATCCAGGCACAGACAGACGTGTGCCATCACACAGGCATAGATAAGCAGTTCAGGCCTGTGATAGGTAAGATCTGGCTTTCTTCTAGGCATCACCAGGAGTGACCCAGCATGATTCTTATATATGAATGATGTCTAAGTGTTTTTTGGCATTTTAACAGTTAAATATACTGTGTGAACTTGGGCAAAGTCATGTAAACTTGTGCCTCAATTTTCTGATTTATAAAATGGGGATCAGAACAGTTTGTATCTCACAGGGTTGTTGGGATTAGTAAAGAAATTAACACGTATATTGTCTTAGCATAGGGCCTGGCATGTGGTAAACACTCAGTAAATGTTGGCTCTAAAAAGCTACTTCATGTTCCCTCTGACAGGTATTTTGCAAGACTTTGATGACATATGGGCTCCCCTGGTGGCTCAGATGGTAAATCGTCAGCCTGCAATGCAGGAGACCCGTGTTCGATCCCTGGGTCAAGAAGATCCCCTGGAGAAGGAAATGGCAACCCACTCCAGTACTCTTGCCTGGAAAATCCCATGGACGGAGGAGCCTGGTGGGCTACAGTCCATGGGGTCGCAAAGAGTCAGACACGACTGAGGGACTTCACTTGATGACATATCATGGTAAGGGAAGTGGACAAAGTCTCAGCTGTATCTCACCCCATTGGCACATCAACATGGGAACATCACGTCACATCAACGTGGAAGCAGAAAAAGTAAAGCCCCTGAAATTGAACTTCAGACATACTGGAAAGTTTTCTAAAAGTGTTGTTTTCAAAAGCTTGAAAGTACCACGGTGTAGTGGTAACAACAGCCATTGGCTTTGGAACTAGTAACACATAATCTTGAGTTCTAGCTTAAATCATTAGTGAATCCAAGCTCACTCATGACAGGACAGTTAACCAAGAAAAAGGTGCTGAGGCAAGGAATACTGACTGAGAAGATGGCAGACTAATGTCTCAAAATAACCCTCTTTTCGAGGTCTGGATGCCAGGGTATTTCATAGAACAGAGATGGGGGGAGGTGAAGAAATAAAATAAAAAACCATTAACATGGAATGGCCAGCCTCCAGGAAGGGATGTGTCCATTTCTTCCTTCCTGTAGCCATCCATAGATGGACAGGGTCCTGAACAAAGGTATTCTAGTTTAACATTCAGGCAGGGGGCAGGATTCCCTGAAGCTAGCCATTATATATGGACAATATCCTTTTAGTAGACAAAAGTAACAGGAAACAAACTTAAAGTAAAAGAAACAGATCCAACATGGAGTCAGTTCTTGCCTGTAACAAAGTATTTAATTCATCTTGGAGCCTCCATTCTGTCATCTTTAAAATGGAGATGATATTAGTACCATCTCGCAGGACTGCTACAGAGATTAATTAATGTAATCATGTACAGCATTTAGCAGAGGATCATAAATACTTGGCACAGAGTAAGAGTTCAGCAAGGGCTGGCTGTCAGTAGTGGTAGAGGAGGTGATAGTGGTGGACAGGTTTGCTTTACAGTACATTTTCAAATCACATTGGGAGATGGACTGCTACATTCAGAACAGCACAGGTCATGGAGATCTAGTTCAACTCTTCCATTAGAATCCAATGAGAAATAGGCTACTCAGTGCTGAAATGTCTGTCATAATTGCATATGTGTATATCAGTTTGTTTTGGACCTTCTGCAGTGTTCTGGGTTTGGATGTTTCCTGAAATTCCATTTTAATGGGATGACTGTATCACTCAGCATGTTCCCAATGAAACTATAGTTCAGTTCATTCCTTTCCTGCCATACCCAAGACACACACACACACACACACACACACACACACACACACCGCCATCCAAGACACAAGAAACAAATGAAGTAAAATCCACTCACACTGTAGTCCAGAAGTACAGAATATAAGGTGTCACTCCTTTACTTTTTCTGTAGCTAATCTGATTTGATATCCATGCTACTGTATTGTTAAGAAAACTTTATATTAAGAAAACTTTAACATTGAGTCCTATCTGATTTAATGCTTAGTCTTAGCCTATAGTTTAAACAGTGCCTTTAGTAACATTTGGCCATTCTTGGACACAAAACCTCTCTTCTCCTGTCTTTTCCTCCTTAGGTGGCAAATTAGAAGGAAGACTAGGAGGAGAAGGTTGCTATGGCTTATCTGACCTTGAAGTAGAAAGGAAGGGACAGAGCCTGGCAATGGGGGGCACCCTGCTGTTCTGGTCTCTTACACAGGGCCCTTGTCCACCTGGGGGTCTGTGGCCAGACAACTGGTGACTGGGTCTCTCTCAGGTTGGTCAGGACCTAGTGCCTTCACACACACGGACACACCTCAATCAGCACTGTCTGCAGACCCTGAGCCCCCCGAGTTTCCATAGAATCTTCCATCCAGGCCTTGACTCTGCTGCAAAGCCCCCTCATGCCTCTACAATGTTCCCAGGAGGCTCACAGGCTTTTCCTCGCCACACCTCAGAGCCTCCCCTACCTGAGCACTCTATCCTGCAGACTAAGTTAGTGGAAGCCAGACAGATATTTTCTGGAGCCCTCAAGTGGAAACATGAGCCTTCTCTGCCCTTAGTGTTCCCTCCCCCTACTCAAATACCTCCTAGGCCAGAAAGGTCCTTTCAGTTGGTTCATCTCTACCATTCCTGCACCCCCATCAGGAGCAGGACCCTCTCCTGCATCCTATCACGTGCATCCTATCAACCTTCCATTAAAGCAGCAAATGCATGGCCTTGGTATTCTGAAAGGATGAGGGCTTTCTACCCTGTGGGAAGAACCAATAGGGTCCCTAGTCTTGGCTTCTTAAAGGAGAGATTTTTTTAAAATATTTTTAAAATCTTCTCTCAAAACAATAGCCTTATAAATGGGTACTATTTGAAGCTCAAGAAGCTGAATATTATGAGAGCTTTTATAGTTGGAAAAGCTCAATTTTAAAAATCCAACCCCTCCCATTTCCCCACCCCTCCCCTCACCACCCACATACAAAGATACCATCACTATTTGAACATGCCTATGGCCAAAAGGAGTAAGGAATGATGTCCAAAGGCAATAAAATGGTATATTAATATTTTCCAAAGTTTTGAATGACACATGGCAGGAAGTTACCAAGCCTTCCTAAATTAACTAACCCAGCCCCAGTGAGATTTCAGAGATTATGTGGAAACTTGGTGGACATAGTCACCAAACACCTAAGTGTTTGTTTTCTGTAACATGAAAGCAACATAGGAAATTATGCAAACCATTTGGAAAGAATGTGTTCCTTCTGCAGAATGGGCCCTTTCCTTTCCAGATCTAACTTTTACTTTTAGGTCCTTGTTTATGTTCAGAAAAGCCTTCAGTATTAGGAGCACAATAGCAACCAAAACTTATTTTTAGAGAGAACACCACCACCCTATATTCCAAGGCTTTTCACTTGGCTTTAACAAGATCTTATCTGTTACATTAAATCTGTTCATGGGCTACCCAAACACCTGATTCACAGTCCTTTGTCAGTAACTCGTCTAGAGATAACTGTAATCCACTGGAAAAGAAATTGAATGAATCATGCATGAATTTCTGAGATACATAGGCCCCAGGGTAAAAATCAGTCCAGACTAACCCACTGCTAAAATTCATATGTTGAAGCTCTAACTCCCAATGTGATTGTAGTTGGAAACTGGGCTTTTAGGAGTTGATTAGGTTAAGTGAGGTCATAATTACAGGGTCCTAATCCAGTCTAGGAGAAGACAATGGCACCCCACTCCAGTACTTTTGCCTGGAGAATCCCATGGACAGAGGAGCCTGGTAGACTGCAGTCCATGTGGTCGCAAAGAGTCGGACATGACTGAACGACTTCGCTTTCACTTTTCACTTTCAAGCATTGGAGAAGGAAATGGCAACCCACTCCAGTGTTCTTGCCTGGAGAATCCCAGGGACGGGGGAGCCTGGTGGGCTGCCGTCTATGGGGTCGCACAGAGTAGGAC
The DNA here is from genome assembly GCF_049115385.1 of Moschus berezovskii. NCBI lineage: Eukaryota > Metazoa > Chordata > Mammalia > Artiodactyla > Moschidae > Moschus > Moschus berezovskii. The sequence continues at coordinate 54,492,222 of NC_142477.1, read as the reverse complement.
ACGACTGAAGTGACTTAGCAGCAGCAGCAGCAATTGAGTATAAGAGGAGGAATAGAGAGAGAGCTCTCTTTCTCTACTTTATTAGCACCAAGGAAAGGTGTCTTTATGAGAAGACAGCCATCTGAAAACTAGGAAGAGTCCTCACCAGAAACCAAACCCTGTTGGAAACTTGGTCTTAGACTTTCCAACCTTCAGAACTGTGAGAAAGTAAATTTCTGTTGTTACCAGTCTATGCTATTTTATGGCAGCCAAACAGATTAATACACCAACCGAGATGCTGAATAAGAAAGCTCCTCTCAGTATCATCTTCATGGATAACCCTGAACATCAAATTAGAGGGGTGTGTGTGCGTGTGTGTGCATGTGTATGGAGAGAGAGACAGAAGACATTTTGCTCAGAAGTATGCTCCTGGATTTGTAAACATGTTTACTGAAAGTAAAGTTTCCATGGTTTCTGCTGCATGTTTATTTTGGTTGATTGGAGAACAGAACTGTATTCTTGAATACAGTTGGAGAATATGTGTCAGCCTAGGATCAAGTGTTGTTCACAACTCTTTTGCAAATAAATTGCTATGAAATTTAGATAATTTAGTTTAAAAATAAGAAATGCAGGGAACTACTCTTACAAAGGATGCTGATAGTAGGGAAACTCATTCATTTATTTAAAAAAGAAAGATAAAAATCGGAAAATCTCCCTTGCCTTTAGTTTAAAAAAGTAAGTGTGTACATTGTTGTACATTTAGTAAAAACTGGTACTTTCAGCTCCTTTACCTTTAGTGAGCCTTACACAACCTGAGGATGCAGCTATCATGTTGCCTCTGCCATGACCTAATCACCTGACCTTGGACAAGTTCCTCAAACTTTCTGTGACTCAGGTTCCACACCTGTAAAATGATGACAATATTAGTAACTATATCTACAGTTGTATGAAGATGACGTGAGATAATATATGTAAAGTCTATTTAAAAAAATCTGGTACAGAGTAGAAGCTCAGTCAATAGTAGACATGTTCACGTTATCACTACAATTACTTTTTAGTATAATTGTTATTTTATAGATCTGACAGCTAAGTCTCAGAGCAATCAAGGATTTTGCCTAATATGTGCCAGATCCAGAATTCAAATCCAAAACCACCTAATGTCAAAAATCCATGCTCTTAAATCACCTACCACCTTATCCTTATCCTGTCTGCAGCCATCTAGACTCAAGCAAGAAACCCAAAGCTGAAGAATACTCAGCTGACCATAACTCCTAGCTTATTCAAGGGATGAGTCCTTGCTTATTGGAAAAGAGCTGAACCTTTCCTTACAAGGGTGAGCAGCTTGAATCACTGCCTTGGAGCAGCAGCACCAGTCACCTTAATCTTTCTGTCTTACTTACAGTCTCCAGTCTCCTCACCCCACCTCCTAGATGTTGATAAATCAAAGAAATGGCAGCAAAATGAAAAGACTAAGTAAACATTTTTGTAAGGATCATATGAAAAGGGATTTTTCTTTTCATTAAATATTTGATAACAATATCTTAGGCTTTTTGATATTACTTTCCATATTTTGCACTGGATGAAAGTATATGACTCATAGAAATAACCAAGAGAGGAAGAAAATGAGTCATCTTGTCCAGCCCATTTGGGTTTTCCTGCCACTGTGCTCCTGGGCACAGCATCCCTGAGGGACAGATCAGACAGTCCCACCTGCTGCAGCTGGGGATGCATAGGAGAGGAAGGGGGTTTCTTCTGGAGACATTTAGATTCCCAGAAAAGGAGTTAGTCCAGGAAAGTGGAAAGTATCAGGGCCTCAAGGAGTTACCCTGTAAGTTTTCCAAAAAGTATTTTCTGCTATCAGCTTGGAGGTTTCTTGTCCACATTTCAACACTTTCAACTCCCAGTTATATCCCCACTGCTGGCTAATCACTCCTTGAGTGCTGTGCACACTTCAAAGAGCTGCCAGCCATGGAACTCTCCTCCCCATTCAAGTAAGCTGAGGTACTGAGATTTGTGTATCTTTTCAACAGACAAATCTCTCTCTGTTCACTTGATTGTTCTTATTGCTCTATTGGAACCTGTCCAACTTGTATTCTTCTGTTACCAAAGTGCCAGTTAAGCCCATACTTCTGGATTCAGTCTGGGGAGCTGGAGGGAGAACTGTTTCATCCTTCAGTGCACTTTGCCTCAGGTCTTTTCCAACTTCCTCCTTTGAGTCATCTAGTCAGTGAACAACATTTCAAACCTAAGTGCCGCATCCGTTGTCTTTCTACCTGAATCTCATTGTGCTGCTTCTCTGCACTCACTCCTTGGTCTTCTCCACTGAGTCTTCAGTGCCTAGGGGCCTTTAACTTGAATTCTTGCAGCCCTGATTATTTCGCATATGGACTTTGAGCAGGTTGATCAATCTGAGCTTCAGTTTCCTCATCAGGGACAAAGGGAAAATAATGCCCATGTCCTTGTACACACTGCTATATTTAAATAGATAACCAACAAGGACCTACTGTATAGTAGAGGGGACTCTGCTCAATGTTATGTGCCAGCCTGAATGACAGGGGAGTTTGGGGGAGAATGAATACGTGTGTGTGTATGGCTGAGTCCCTTCACAGTTCATCTGAAACTATCACAACATTGTTGAAAGGCTATACTCCAATAAATAATAAAATGTATATATATATATATAAAGAAAAAGAAAACAACAACGAAAAATAATTCCCATGTCCTAGTGTTGGGTGAGGATTTAGAGCCTGGTAAGTAAGTCGTGCTGTGATTCATGGGGTCGCAAAGAGTCGGACACGACTGAGTGAACTGAACTGAACTGAACTGAACTGAAGTAAGTCGGGGTTATGGGGTCTATTCAGTCTGACTCTCTCACCCTCATCGTCCAAAGGTCTCTTTTTCTCCAGGGATAGCTCCCCTATCCCACACTACCCCCTCTCAAGGTAACTTTTTAAAATTTTTTCCATTCATATATTCTCTCACAACGGCTTCTTTTCTTTGTCTTCACTAAGACTTACTATTCTATCTTTATTCCCTGGTACCTAGGACTGACTCAGCTGCAATATTGCACTAGCAGTTTATTACTCTCAGCCAAATCAATAATAAAAAATAGAAACAAAGTCATTTCTTCCATTAGTCTTTTTTTTTTTTTCAATCTACTGAAAACTTCTCTCCATGGAACTTATGTAATCAAATTCATGTGAACTCTAAAGGCACAGAAAGACGGCTATTGTGTGCTTAAGTAATTTTACCAGAAACACTAAAACACCCTCCAGGTGGTTTTTAAAAATAATGCTTTAATCTCTGCTCAGTTAAGAAAAAAGCAAACAAGATAACACTCTCCATATAATATTCTACATTCATTCTGTGTTAATTGGACTAAGGTATGTTTATTTTTTTTTCAGCTGTCTAGGGTTTTAAGAGGTATTTTCTTTGCAAACAATTTGTTCAGAGTTATTTTTGATAATCTAGTTCCTTCTTTTTAAAATGGTGTACAAACTTCTAACACTCAACTCTAAGATATTTATAGGCAGAGTTCTCCAAAGAAGCAAAGCAGTTATATCAGTCATTTAAAATTCACCATCACCAAACTCCCTCAATATAACTTGATTTTCCAAATTTTGATTATGGGACTAGTTCAAGTTCAGCTAAAAGGCCACAGGGTAGCCATATTGGAATCTACTTTTTATTTAAGGTTGTTTTATTTTTAATAGCTGTACCAAATCTATTCCTCCTCCCCCCCTCTCCCAAATAGCCAATATTCAACAACCTTGAAGTAGATGATATTCTTGTAAACTGTTCTGCTGTCAACCTAAGGACCATTTTGTTGCTTGAGACCTGCTTTTCCGTGGAGGGCTCTTAGTCCATAAAAATAATCTTAAAAGTACAAGCCCCAAAAGCATTAATCCTGGGAAGAAATGAAAAGCAAAGTTTTCACATTCAACAGCGTTTCCGATAGATTACTATTCTTATTCAGAATATGAATTATAACTAAACAAATGACTAGACTAAAAAAATAAATCTCCATTCATTCATAATTGGACACTAGCCATTCCTTCTGCGGAGAAGGGGAGTTTTAGGTTGAGTTGGTTACTAGCTGTCACCCCCATCTAAAGCATAATTAATAACTACAGGCCCAAATCAATCCACTGCAGTCAATTGTTGTTATTAACAAATTAATGATAAGATATAAAACATAGAAAAGGTAAAATCATCATGCAGGCCAGAGAATTCAAGTATAAGCCTGTTATGGAGCCAGATAGGTCAGTGAGTGAAACAAACTGGAAGGTGAACTGGAGAACTGGCCCCTGGGTAAGGGAGAAGCTGCTGCTTTGTTCTGATCGTTTAATGTCAAGTAGAAATGCAGGCCAGAAGGTCTGTTAGATTTCTGTTTGAGAGAACCCCAAAATAGCAGATTATTTTTTTTAGGGTGAACTCTTTCCATATTCAAAATTTTAAACTAACTTGAACTTTTAAAGGATTTGCTGCAGCCAAAAGGAATTACAATCAGGGACGACCTTCAGCTTTCCTGCCACTAATATATGTGATCTTTAATTTAAATCATATAACAGACACTGTCTAGATGCTCACCAAACCTGTTTTCTCTTCTTTCTGAGCATGCAGCTAAATTATATTTCCCAGTCTCCCTTGAAGTTAGCCCCAAAGAATGTGGGTGAAGGCAGTGGTCGGCACTGCCAGGCTCAGTCCTCTCCTGTGTCTCCTCTTCTCTGCCAGCCAGATGCAGGGGAGCCAGGAGTACCCCCAGGGTCATGGGAGATGGCAGAACCTCCATGTCAGAAGCCCAAAGGACTGCACGGAGGAGGGCCTCCCTCCTCATGCCTTCCCTCAAAGAGACTTGCACTGGACTGTGATGAGACTAAGAAATAAACCTTTTGAAAAGCCCTTGAGGGAATTCCTCAGTGGTCCAGTGGTCAAGAATCCACTTTCTCATGCAGGAAACTTGGGTTCGATCCCTGGTTGGTGAGCTAAGATCCCACCTGCTGCAGGTACCTAAACCCGTACACTAACCCACTCCTTGCAGCTAGAGAAGCCTATGTGCCATGATGAAGACCCAGCAGAGCCAAAAAAAAAAAAAAAGCTCTTGAGATATTGGGGCTTAGCTGATCATGATTGTTGATAGAGTTTCTCTTTTTTGTGTGTTAATAGTGGTAATTGTTAGCCCAATTTGATCTTTAGCAGTGAAACCTCAAAAATAGCTAAATTATTTTTCACATCATGCTGAAATGGTAGAAAAAGAAATAATGCTAAGATTTTCATGCCTACTCTGTTTTCTGAGATTGCAAATGGGCATATGTTTTGTGTCCGAACTCTTCATTAAGAAACTCTACTGCTAGAGAAAATAAGTCTTTCCTCTACAAAAAGTACTCTAATAGCAAAGATAGGAGGAGTTAGAGATGGCTGCATTCCACAATCATAGCCTCAGGCCCTTTCTTCCATCAGGTTATCTTTCATATTTATGGGTGACCTAAAATCCCATCTCTTTTTGAATAGCCAGAATGGCTGTGTATTGAATAGAAATTTTAGTGCTTCTTCCCTCTCCTTCCTATGTTTAAGTTTTTCTGTCTTCACTTTCTTAACTTTTAGATGTTTGAAACTCCTGTTTTTCACATTCACCCTAGCTAGAAACACTAATGCATTAGAAAAATTTTAACTATTCCTATTTAAAAATCACTTCCTCTTTTGGAAGCTTGAATAATTTCTAAATCAGCAAGGCATGCATAACAAATAGGGGAAATACTGCAGAATGCAGTTTTATGACCCCTCTGGTTCATTCTCACCATGGAGAATTCCATTCTCAACAGTGGATACGGCCACTGGAACATAGTAAGATAAAAGAACTTAAGAAAGCAGCCTTTGTAATAATGACATATTTCAAATGACTTAACATACTGGCCGTGTACATATATATCTGAACAAAATACTTGCAGAATTAGAAATAAAGTTTGAAACTCAGTAGTGCTGTACTCATGTGACTAAATTTGGCACCAGATGGCCAATTTTTAAGAGAGTAGCATAAAGCAGTAATAGTCTACTAAGCATAATCACCCTAAGTCGACCCTTGGTATTGATAGAATGCCACATCCAGCTGTGTCCATAGTGCCAAAGAAAATGCATTACTTGGAAAGAGTTTAGAGGAGAATTACAAATTTGATTAAAGGGAATGATAACAAGACCTACTTGTAGAAAGAAAATCTGTTAAGTATTTAAACCATAGTTTCCAAGAATCTAAAGGGCTTTGCTTCTTTTCTTTGAGGGAGGGGCAAGGGGAAAGAACATAAGATGGATTCAGTTTTCACTCTTGAAACTTGAGTTAGACACTGGGCTGGGAAGTGCCGCAGGGGAGGGTGGGGGGCATCCCTGTAGCATATCTACCCTGCAGTTCTAACAAGTGTATCTCTGGGAATACTGCTCTTTGCTCATCATGCTACCTACCTCTTAATTCAAATTACTCTCTACTTCTTCTAAGGATAAGTCCCTCTCCCTAAATAGTTGAGTATTATTAAAAGGGAATTGCCCCTCCTTGCCTTTTCATTGTTAAGTCAAAGGTGGGCAGAACTGGTAACCTAGAGCTAGGAAGAATTAATGATAATCAAAATAGTGGCAAATATTTCATGATTCCTGACTAGATTTTGTTTATCATCCCAGTGGATACTCAGCATGACCTTACAAGGTAGGGCTTCAAGGCAAGCACCATTATTCTCATTTTACTGATGCAGAAATTGAGGCATGAAGAGGCTAAGTAATTTGTTTAAAGCTGTGGAGCCAGGAGCTAAAACCAGGCAGTGTGATTTTTAAATCACTTAATCTTACTACTATACCATATTGGCAATGTTACATAATCTCTGGGAATGGGAAGTGTCAACCAACTCTGCACTTTAGGTCATTTGTGAACTGGGTTTGTCTCTCTAAAGAGACCTTGAATGGGAGACCCTTATAAGATACAGGAGGCTGAATCATGAAAAGGTTTAGTGTTTAAGGCACTGGTCTTAAAAACTGGGCAAAATATCAAGCAATGTCCAGGAATTTAGATTAGTGGTTAAGTACTGGGAAATCGCCTGGGGATAACAGATCAGAGACAAAGCATGGATCAAATAAAAACTGTGTGTCTTATAATTTTGTTACTATCAGTTCAAAAAGCCACACTTTATAAGTTAGACAGTTGTGGGTTTTATATTTCCCCTAATTATTCTGTTTTTTGGCTTTTCATAACTTTTCATACAGGCCTTTTATCAGTAGACAATAAGAAAGTCCATCAATTAATTGTTTTTTTCTGACCAGAGGACCTGACTGAGTAGAGAATCCTGGATGATGTAAGAGTAAAAGGAACAAGGCAAAGATGGGGATATAGGTGACAAAACTAAAGGGAAAGTGGTTTAGACTTTTTAGGGTTGGCCAACTGTGAGAAATTAAAAGACGCTTACTCCTTGGAAGGAAAGTTATGACCAACCTAGATAGCATATTCGGAGAAGGCAATGGCAAGCCACTCCAGTACTCTTGCCTAGAAAATCCCATGGACGGAGGAGCCTGGTAGGCTGCAGTCCATGGGGTCACTAAGAGTCAGGCACTTCACTTTTCACTTTCACACATTGGAGAAGGAAATGGCAACCCACTCCAGTGTTCCTGCCTGGAGAATCCCAGGGATGGGTGAGCCTAGTGGGCTGCCATCTATGGGGTCGCACAGAGTCAGACATGACTGAAGCGACTTAGCAGCAGCAGCAGCAGATAGCATATTAAAAAGCAAAGACATTACTTTGCCAACAAAGATCCATCTAGTCAAGGCTATGGTTTTTCCAGTGGTCATGTATGGATGTGAGAGTTGGACTGTGAAGAAAGCTGATCACCGAAGAATTGATGCTTTTGAACTGTGGTGCTGGAGAAGACTCTTGAGAGTCCCTTGGACTGCAAGGAGATCCAACCAGTCCATTCTAAAGGAGATCAGTCCTGGGTGTTCATTGGAAGGACTGATGCTAAAGCTGAAACTCCAATACTTTGGCCACCTCATGCGATGAGTTGACTTACTGGAAAAGACTCTGATGCTGGGAGGAATTGGGGGCAGGAGGAGAAGGGGACGACAGAGAATGAGATGACTGGATGGCATCACCGACTCGATGGACATGAGTTTGGGTGAACTCCGGGAGTTGGTGATGGACAGGGAGGCCTGGAGTGCTGTGATTCATGGGGTCACAAAGAGACGGACACGACTGAGCAACTGAACTGAACTGAACTGTGAGAAGGTAAATATATGGGGAAAATAATGGACGATAAGGGCTAGTTTGTACGGTTTGTTTGTTTAGACTCTCTGTGCCATCTTGTCTCACAGGATGAAGTTGTTATCAACTTCCTGGTTTGGAAAAGTAGGAGGAACACCTTCACAAGGGAAATTTATGTTCTGCTTTCAGGCAGATTGGGGAGGGCAGTGAGCTTGTCCTGTATCTGCTTTTTCTTGACTGCTCGGCTGAAAATAATCTTATGCCAGAGAGGCAGGTTTTGGGGTGATATACTCTGAACCCCTTGAACCTCTGTTATAGATCTATTAGAACTGAACAATGTTGAACTTGCCAATCAATAAAAATAGTACATATCTCCTATTCAGTTAAGTCTTCTTTATTTTAACTCAGTGATGTTTTGCTGTTTTCAAACCAAGTATTGTACATTGTTGTTAAATCTGTGCATAATTCAGGGATTTTTCCTTTTTATTGTAAATGGGTTCAAACTGAGTTTGACAGGCTTATTTGGTAGCTCAGTGGTAAAGAATCTGCCTGTCAATGCAAAGCGCACAAGTTTGATCCCTGATCCAGGAAGATCCCACATGCCTCAGGGCAACTAAACCTGTGCACCCCCATTATTGAGCCTGTGCTCTAAAGCCTGTGAGCCACAATTTCTGAAGTCTACGCACCCTAGAGCCCATGCTGCACAGCAAGAGAAGCCACCACAGTGAAAAATCCACACACCCCAACTAGAGAGTAGCCCCGGCTCACCAGAACTAGAGAAAAATCCACACAGCAACAAAGACCCAGCATAGCCAAATATAAATAAATAAATAAATAATTTTTTTAAAAAGAAAACAAACTGACTTTGTATTGGTGGAGTCTCTTTCTGTAAAATCTGTTTCAAGGAATACGGGAATTCATAATTCATTCCTTATCGTCAACAAGAATATTACTAAAAATTTGGTTACCACATTATGTTCAAATATAAAATTAGAATAAAATTAAAAATCAATCTAAGCCAATCTGCCCTTAAAATTACATAGATTTCCCCCCTCTTTGATTCTTGCTGGCAAATAAGACTTTTTAAAAAAGCAACTGAAGAGAAAATATAGAATTAAAATTATAGAGTCAGCTCTCCACAAGTCACACTTAGGGAAAGCAAGAACTACTGCATATTTTACTTGAAATGGCTTACTTGGAGGGGGAAAAAATGCAGATTACTTTCACAATTATATTTCACTTAGAATAAACTTTACATGAGTTTGCAGGATATGTTTTCAATATCCTTCTGGACAGCCATGAACTTAGGTCTGGGATTAAGAAATTGCCACCAAAAATTCCCCAAAATTAAAAGCCACAAACAGTGAAGAGTATTTTGTGCTGTGTCCATACATGTGATACAGTGGTAAAGAACAAGAATTTGGAGTCAGAGAGCAGTATTATTACCTTCTCCATAAAGTTCTGGTGAGTGTTAAATGAGAAAATGTGTGAAAAAGTCTTCAGACGGTGCTAGGAACACAGTAAATGATTAGTAAGAGATTGAGACTATGATAATGTTCTTATTTATGAAGATAATGAAGTTTATGATGATGATTGTAATCAGTTCAGTTGCTCACTCTTGTCCGACTCTTTGTAACCCCATGGACTGCAGCACTCCAGGCTTCCCTGTCCATCACCAACTCCCGGAGCTTACTCAAACTCATGTCCATTGAGTCAGTGATGCCATCCAACCATCTCATCCTCTGTCACCCTCTTCTCCTCCTGCCTTTAGTCTTTCCCAGCATCAAGGTCTTTTCCGAAGAATCCACTATTCGCATCAGGTGGTCAGAGTATTGGAGTTTTAGCTTCAACATCAGTCTTTCCAATGAATATTCAGGATTGATTTCCTTTAGGATGGAATAGTTGGATCTCCTTGCAGTCCAAGGGACTCTCAAGGGTCTTCTCCAACACCACAATTCAAAAGCATCAGTTCTTCAGCACTCAACTTTCTTTATAGTCCAACTCACATGTCCATACATGACCACTGGAAAAACCATAGCTTTGACTAGACGGACCTTTGTCAGCAATGTCTCTGCTTTTCAATTGGCTGTCTAGGTTGGTCATAACTTTTCTTCCAAGGGGCAAGTGTATTTTAATTTCATAGTGGCATTCACCATTGGCCGTGCTTTTGGAGCCCAAGAAAATAAAGTCTCTCACTGCTTCCATTATCTTCCCTGGTGGCTCAGACAGTAAAGCATCTGCCTACAATGTGGGAGATCCAGGTTCAATCCCCGGGTAAAAAAGATCTCCTGGAGAAGGAAATGGCAACCCACTCCAGTATTCTTGCCTGGAAAATCCCATGGATGGAGGAGCCTGGTAGGCTACAGTCCATGAGGTAGCAGAAACAATAATGAACAACTTCATTTTCACTTTACTGTTTCCACTGTTTCCCCATCTATTTGCCATGAAGTGATGGGACCGGATGCCATGATCTTAGTTTTTTGAATGCTGAGTTTTAAAGCCAACTTTTTCACTCTCCTCTTTCACTTTCATCAAGAGGCTCTTTAGTTCTTTTTCGCTTTCTGACGTAAGGGTGGTATCATCTGCATATCTTGGATTATTGATATTTCTCCTGGCAATCTTGATTCCAGCTTGTGCGTCACCCAGCCTGGCATTTCACATAATATATATAAATATAAATAAGCAGGATGACAATATACAGTCTTGACTTAACTCTTTTCCCAATTTGGAACCAGTCTGTTGTTTCATGTCCAGTTGTAACTGTTGCTTCTTGACCTGCATACAGATTTCTTTGGAGGCAGGTCAGGTGGTCTGGTATTCCCATCTCTTTAAAGATTTTCCACAGTTTGTTGTGATCCACACAGTCAAAAGTTTTGGCATAGTCAATAAAGCAGAAATAGATATTTTTCTGGAACTCCTGCTTTTTTGATGATCCAATGGATATTGGGAATTTACCTCTGGTTTCTCTGACTTTTCTAAATCCAGCTTGACATCTGGAAGTTCACGGTTCATGTGCTGTTGAAGCCTGGCTTGGAGAATTTTGAGCATTACTTTGCTAGGGTTGAGATCAGTGCAATTGTGTGGTAGTTTGAGCATTTTGGGGCATTGCTTTTCTTTGGGATTAGAATAAAAACTGACTTTTTCCAGTCCTGTGTCCACTGCTGAGTTTTCCAAATTTGCTGGCATATTGAGTGCAGCACTTTCACAGCATCATCTTTTAGAATTTGAAATAGCTCTACTGGAATTCCATCACCTCCACTAGCTTTGTTCATAGTGATGCTTCCTAAGGCCCACTTGACTTCACATTCCAGGATGTCTGGCTCTAGGTGTGTGATCACACTATCGTGATTATCTGGGTCATGAAGTTCTTTTTTGTACAGTTCTTCTGTGTATTCTTGCCACCTCTTCTTAATATCTTCTGCTTCTTTTAGGTCCATACAATTTCTGTCCTTTATTGAGCCCATCTTTGCATGAAATGTTCCCTTGGTATCTCTAATTTTCTTGAAGAGATCTCTAGTCTTTCCCATTCTGTTGTTTTCCTCTATTTCTTTGCATTGATCATTGAGGAAGGCTTTCTTATCTCTCCTTGCTATTCTTTGGAACTCTGCTTTCAAATGGGAATATCTTTCCTTTTCTCCTTTGCTTTTCGCTTCGTTTCTTTTCACAGCTATTTGTGAGGCCTCCTCAGGCAGCAATTGTGCTTTTTTGCATTTCTTTTCCATGGGATGATCTTGATCCCTGTCTCCTGCACAATGTCTCAAACCTCTGTCCACAGTTCATCAGGCACTCTGTCTATCAGATCTAGTCCCTTAAATCTATTTCTCACTTCCACTGTATAATCATAAGGGATTTGATTTAGGTCATACCTGAATGGTCTAGTGGTTTTCCCTGCTGCTGCTCCTGCTGCTGCTAAGTCGCTTCAGTCATGTCCAACTCTGTGCTACCGATAGAAGCCACCAGGCTCCCCCGTCCCTGGGATTCTCCAGGCAAGAACACTGGAGTGGGTTGCCATTTCCTTCTCCATTGCATGAAAGTGAAAAGTGAAAGTGAAGTCACTCAGTCATGTCTGACATAGTGACCCCATGGACTGCAGCCTACATCCATGGGATTTTCCAGCCAAGAGTACTGGAGTGGGGTGCCATTGCCTTCTCCAAGTGGTTTTCCCTACTTACTTCAATTTAAGTCTGAATTTGGCAATAAGGAGTTCATGATCTGAGCCACAGTCAGCTCCCGGTCTTGTTTCTGCTGATTGTATAGAGCTTCTCCATCTTTGGCTGCAAAGAATACAATCAATCTGATTTCAGTGTTGGCCATCTGGTGATGTCCATGTGTAGAGTCTTCTCTTGTGTTGTTGAGGATGTTTGCTATGACCAGTGCATTCTCTTGGCAAAACTCTATTAGCCTTTGCATTGCTTCATTCTGTACTCCAAGGCCAAATTTGCCTGTCACTCCAGGTGTTTCTTGACTTCCTAATGTTCCCTTGCTATCTCTAATTTTCTTGAAAAACTCTCTGCTGTTGCTGGTGCTAAGTCGTTTCAGTCGTGTCTGACTCTGTGTGACCCCATAGACAGCCTCCTACCAGGCTTCCCCGTCCCTGGGATTCTCCAGGTAAGAACACTGGAGTGGGTTGCCATTTCCTTCTCCAATGCATGAAAGTGAAAAGTGAAAGTGAAGTTGCTCAGTCATGTCCAACTGTTAGCAACCTCATGGGCTGCAGCCTACCAGGCTCCTCCATCCTTGGGATTTTCCAGGCAAGAGTACTGGAGTGGGGGGCCATTGCCTTCTCCGAAGAGCTCTCTAGTCTTCCCCATTCTATTGTTTCCTCTATTTCTTTGCATTGATCACTGAGGAAGGCTTTCTTATCTCTCCTTGCTATTCTTTGGAACTCTGCATTCAAATGAGTATATATCTTTCCTTTTCTCATTTGTCTTTCTCTTCTCTTCTTTCCTCAGCTATTTGTAAGTCCTCCTCAGACAACCATTTTGCCTTTTTGCATTTCTTTTTCTTGGGGATGGTCTTGATCATGGTCTCTTGTACAATGTCACAAACCTCCATCCATAGTTCTTCAGGCACTGTCTATTAGATCTAATCCCTTGAATCTATTTGTCACTTCCACTGTATGATGGTAAGGGATTTGTTTTAGGTCATACCTGAATGGTCTAGTGTTTTTCCCTGCTTTCTTCAATTTAAGTCTGAATTTGACAATAAAGAGTTCATGATTTGAGCCACAGTCAGCTCCCTGTCTTGTTTCTGCTGACTGTAGAGAGCTTCTCCATACATGTATAGGACAAGTCTGTTCTGATTTTTCCCACCAAAGACCTTAACTGAGGCAAGAAAAATAGCCCACAAACACCTTTAGATTTCAGTAGTCAGCTGGAGAGGGATGGGGTGTAGAGAGAGGGGAGAGATTGATGATGTAGAAGCAAACAAACAATAACTCTTCCTCCTTGGACTACAACTTGAGAAAGAAAAGCCCAGAAAAGAGCAAATAAAAGCCAGACCTGAGACTCTTTCTAATCCATAATAATAGTAAGAAGCAGAATCTTTCTTAAGGGTCTTCATTTCTGGTGTGTTAGATCTCAAAGTCACTATTCTGCTTCATGTCAAGACCCAAAATGAAGACTAAAAGTTCTTCTTAAAAATATAGCTCATCAGGTTTCCCAGGAATTAGGAATCCCCCAGGAGAAATGGTTCACCTTCACTTAAGGCTAACAATAAGCCAATTATTTATATCCAGTGTCCAACATACAAAGACTAGAGGATGAATCTGAAACAGTTTAAGGAAGGCAATGCATTTGCAGTAGTCTTTACAGGAAAAGCAGTGAACAAGATTGTGTTTTATGTAGGCAAATTTAGCCCCTTTTAGTATGAAAAATGGCCTGCCATGCAGCATAAACAATCTTCCATACAGCTACTTTTAAAAATACATCCATTTATCTTCCATCATATTTTATTACTGCTGCATTTTATTATAAACATTATGAACAAAATCATTTACAAGGAACAGAATAAGGAAAGTAGCACTCACTCATGAGAGGCAGTGATGAAATGCTGATACAAACTTTGTGTGTGAGTGCAAATATTCACATCTTTCATTATCTGTCTTTGCATGTTCTGGGTTAATGGATTTCCTTGTGTAGACGTTCTATTAGAGATGCTTGTCACTTCTTTACAGCTCTCAGAGTTCTTTCCTGAGTCAAGCAGTGGGCCAAGTACAGGTCCTGACACATCCTACTGGTTTTATTTGAATTTTCTTTCATTTAATTACATTGACTTGAGCATCTCTTTGGAGCCTAAGGAAGACATGCTTTTGGCATCTAAACCATTTTTTATCACACACACTTAGTTTCAAGTCAATAAAAATCTTAACAATGACTATAAAATGCTAGCTTTTCCCATACACCCCAACCTAAACTTTCAGAAAACCTAGGGAAAAAAAACAAAACAAAACTGAATGTAGTCGCTGATCCCATCATAGCAGAAAACTCCTTCAGGATTGCAAACTGGCACTTCTGAGCATGTCATGCCCATGTGGCCTGTGAGTGGTTCACTTTCCATGTTCTCGCTACCGAGCGCTGTTTCTCCTGACTTGTGACCACTCTACACCTTCCAGAGGTCTTCTACTCCCCTCCAGAAACCCGGCGCTTTCCCAGAAGAATACTGCAAGTTGACTCCGAATTTATTGTCACACCCACCACCCACCATAGTCAGCTATTGCCTGAATGCCTGCCATGTTGGAGGCATTATGCTGAGTACCAAGGATACAGTGAGACATAGTCACAGGTGGGAGAGGCACCGATGACACCAGAATGATAACAATGTGGTGAAGTTTCTTATGTAGGTGGGTGTGTATACTCAATTGAGTCTGACTCTTTGCCACCCATGGACTATGGCCCGCCAGGTTCTTCTGTCCATGAAATTTTCCAGGCAAGAATACTGGAGTGGGTTGCCATTTCCTACTTTCATAGGCTAGGAGGTCAGCATGTGTGGTGTCAGCCTGGAGGTGTCAGCCAGTGGTGCTGGTTTGAGGAACTGAAGTGAGTGTATGATTGAATGAAGAGAGATTTAAGAGTGGAGGCAGATGAGATAGAATAACAGGTAATTGGTTTGGGGACTACATGAGTTATGGGAGGTGATCAGATGCAACTTTATTTTTCCTACCAATGACCCTTTCAAATCTATTTAGTGGAAATAACATAAATGCCCCACTCATAAGATAATGAGTAAAGTGTGATTTGCTCATATGATATAATATAGCAATATAGAGTCAATTTCATCTTTATATCTATCAAAATGCATAAAGCTTAAACATGTGCAATAAAGCAAGTTGCAGGTACCACTTATTTATCTTTTAGCACAGGATTACATATTTTAATAAAAGCATAAAAACATGACCTAAATAAGTACATACCTATATATGGGATAAATGACAGTGTTATAAACTGTGAAGCATCGACAGGGTAGATGGAGTAAAAAACAAAGATGATGTCATTTTAAGTTTTCTTTTTTAAAAATATGCCAAATAGAAATTCCAAAATGTGAACAGCTCTTAATTCTGGGTGATAGACACATAGGTATCTGTAATTCCATGTATAGTTCTTTATTTTGAATAATTTAAAAAATGTTTTATATTGGGGGCGTTTAATGTTCAAAAAATACTTAATAGTTACTCTGACAACAGTACAGAGGATAAATTAGAACAGGCAGAAAATATAGGTAAGGAGATTGGTTGGAGGCTACATACATATATATGATGTTTGAAGCTCTGACCTGAGGATGACTATGATAATAGAGAGAAAAAGATGATTGTGAATAGTACTAAAAAGGTAGAGTCTGCGGACTTCTCCGGCAATCCAGTGCTTAAGACTTTGCCTTCCAATGCAGGGGTGCTCATTCCATCTCTGGTTGGAGAGCTAAGATCCCACATGCCTCCCAGCCAAAAACCCTAACCATAAAACAGAAGCAATATTGTAGCAAGTTCAATAAAGACTTAGAAAAATGGTCCACATCAAAAAGTTATTAAAATTAAAAAGGTAGATTCTATTGGACCTGCCAACTGAGTCCTGGGACAGGGAGTGGGAGGGAGACACAGGGTTCAAGAGGGAAGCCAAGTTTTCTGCTTCAGGAGCCTACTGAATAATGGTTGTATAGTCACAGGCAACTCCTGAGCTCTTTTGTCACTACAGGTCAGTTTCTATTTTCTAGAACCATTTATAAATGGTGTGCAGTATGTACTCTTTTTGTCTAACTTCTTCTCAACATAATTATTTTGATATCTATCCCTGTTATACAAAATCGCTGTTTATACATGAAAGTGAAAGTGTTAGTCACTCAGTCATGTCTGACTCTTTGCAACCCCATGGACTGTAGCCTCTGTTCATGGGATTTCCCAGGCAAGAATACTAGAAGTGAGTAGCCATTCTCTTCTCCAGGGGATCTCCCCAACCCAGGGATCGAACCCAGGTCTTCTGCATTACAGGTGGATTCTTTACCATCTGAGCCATCAGATAAGTATATATAAATAGTTCATTCTTTTTTATGTCTTTGTAGAATGTTAGATCTTATTGATTGCCAGTCTCCCTAGACTCTCCTTCCCTGCCGAGCTTCTCGCTTGCATATCACACAAGATGTATTCCCCTCACCTGCCCACTGCCCTCCCACATCAAAATCTGCAGCTGCTTTCCTTCCCCATGTCTTCCTGTTACTAACTGATGGGCAATGATAAGATCAGAGGAATTTCCTGGTGGATTGTACAATGCTGCTGCTGCTGCTGCTAAGTTACTTCAGTAGTGTCTGACTCTGTGCGACCCCATATATGGCAGCCCACCAGGCTCCCCCGTCCCTGAGATTCTCCAGGCAAGAACACTATAGTGTGTTGCCATTTCCTTCTCCAATGCATGGAAGTGAAAAGTGAAAGTGAAGTTGCTCAGTCATGTCCGACTCTTAGCGACCTCTTAGCCCTGGTAGAGCAGCCTACCAGGCTTCTCCGTCCATGGGATTCTCCAGGCAAGAACACTGGAGTGGGTTGCCACATAAACAAAATATTAAATGCGCTATACTCTCAAGGGGGTTGGATAAGCTAATCTTCAAAGTCCCATCCTCAAAAATTCTCTCATTTTCTGCATTTCTGTTGAGTTGATAGTTTCACAAATGAACTGTCTCTTCTAATATGGATTTGCCAAAGAAACAAAGATCACCAGAACAAGTGAGGTAAGGCTAACTAAATGCATACCCCAGTTACCATGCTGGAGTTGCCTCCAAGTTCATCTTTCAGTTGGCCTGTGCAGATAATAAACAAACAAATCAATATTAATGGCCTATGTTCCACCTAACAGGCATCTTGCCATTCCCAGAGCTACCATATGGATCAAATTCAGCTGGTAGCCCGAGGACTCCAGGGCTGCCTTAGAAAAATAACTAGTCTGGCATACCAACATCTGGGAAGTCTGCAGAAGCCAGATTCCAGGAAATAGGCACTGTGACAGGGTTACAGCATGGATGCCCAAGGGACTGAGAAACCCTGAGAGAGCTGTTTTAAGTAGCTGCTTAATGATTGAGTACCATGAATGCTTTCACTTGGCAGGGAGAAATTACACGACCTAAAGATGTCTGGGTGGCATTCAGAGTTGATAGACAGTAATGAGCGCTGGTTAAAAAAAGTATTTTAGTGTGCTCACAACTGCTAGACTTCCTGAGAAACATCTCCTTTCTGTGTTTATATGTTTATACCTGTATTAAGAAAGGAAAAAGAGAACAAAGCAGAGAGGGAGGGAGGGAGGGAGGAAGGGAGAATTTCTACCTTGGTTGCCTGTTCCCAAAGACTTCTGTATCATTTAAAAACTAACAGTAGCTGATTTTCTACTACAAACACACCAGGCTTTTTGTCATGGGCTTCACAAATATGAGTTCATTTAAGCTTCACAACAACTACCTGAGGTAGACAGTATTTCCCTGACTCTTAACATGCTAAAACCAGTGAAGTTCCAGGTAAACAGGTACGAGTTAGTTCTCCTAACAACAACAACAAAAAAAAATTGAAAGACACCTTTCTCTATGTGGGCTTCCCTGGTGGCTCAGATGATAAAGAATCTTCTTGCAATTCAGGAGACCTGGGTTCGGTCCTTGGGTTGGGAAGATCTCCTGGAGAAGGGAATTGCTACCCACTCAAGTATTATTCCCTAGAGAAGCCCATTAACAGAGGAGCCTGGTAGGCTACAGCCCATGGGGTCACAAAGAGCTGGACATGACTGAGCGACTAAGCACACACGTTTTCTCTATGCTCATAGAAAGTTTCTCCATGTTAAGTGAAAGGACATCATAGTATGCAAAGAGACCAGGCTCTGAAAGAAACTGAGTCTTTGTTTCCACCACTAATAGCAGCTAGAAGACTTTGAGCAAGTCACATGACCTCTCTGGGCCCCCTTTGTTTCTTCCTGAAATGATGATGATAGATTGAATAAACAGTCCTCTACCCTTACTGCACTCGAATCACCCAAGAAACTATGAAAAAATATTGATGTCCAAACCCCACCCCTGACCAATTCCTGACCAATGGAGTCTCAGAATATACAGGGTTGGGATAAACTATCTGGCTTGACTGCAGGGAATAAGGTATATATGTCCCTACATCGTAGAGCTAACAATTTAGTGGGAGAAACAAAAGGCTAAGAAATAAACACAGCAGGATGGTAAGTGTTAAGTAAGGGAAAGAATAGGGTTATGAGAAAGAATATTAAGGAAAACATGACTTTAAATGGGGGGAGAGGATCTGAAATGACCATTCCACGTGTTGGAAGTATAAAGATGGGAGGTGGCCAGGCAAAGTGCAGAGGAAAGAGCTTTCTAGTCATAGGGAACATATCTTACTTGGTTAGATACATATCAAACTTGGTCATTTCCATATATGCCGGTCAGTTCAGTTCAGTTCAGTTCAGTCGCTCAGTCGTGTCCGACTCTCCGCGACCCCATGAATCACAGCACGCCAGGCCTCCCTGTCCATCACCAACCCCCGGAGTACACTCAAATTCATGTCCACAGAGTCGGTGATGCCATCCAGCCATCTCATTCTCCGTCGTCCCCTTCTCCTCCCGCCCCCAACCCTTCCCAGCATCACAGTCTTTTCCAGTGAGTCAACTCGTCGCATGAGGTGGCCAAAGTATTGCAGTTTCAGCTTTAGCATCAGTCCCTCCAATGAACATCCAGGGTTGATCTCCTTTAGAATGGACTGGTTGGATCTCCTTGCAGTATAAGGGACTCTCAAGAGTCTTCTCCAACACCACAGTTCAAAAGCATCGATTCTTCGGCGATCAGTCTTCTTCACAGTCCATATATATTTATATATATGAATAATTTGTTTCAAGATCCAGATCCAGACCACGGAGTTGCAAGAGTGATGGGAGAGAGGCACTAGTTTGGCCCAGTGGGGGCTCCAGAGCCAGAACATGTTGAGGATATTAGATGCTTATCTTCAGTACAATAGCAATAGCAAACCAGGGATTGGTTTAGACAGGGGAGTGACACATTCATATTTGTATTTTAAAGATCATTTGTGTTTACATGTAGAAAAAGACTTGGTTGGGGCTAAAGGAAAAAGAAGAAAACAGTTAACACGTTTTTATAATAAGTGAGTGAAGCTTTTGTTCTTTGATGATGCCGAGTTTTAGCAGAATTCTGGGTACCTGTGGAGATTAAATAAAGAACAGAAAAACAGGAGACAAGAAATTTGACAGAATGCAAGTGACAGAACTCATTAAAAATCAGGAAATTGCTTTATACTAAATTAAGATGAGGGCCTTTGGCTTAATCTATGCCATTCTCTTCCAACTGGATTTATTTTGCCCCACGAAAGCACACTGAAGTAGACTGCTGCCATCCCTATTCTCCCTTCCACTGTATCTCTTTTTCCTTGTCATTGTTTATGTCTCCGTGCCAAGGCTTAGGGCGGCATTCAACCTTGGAGCTCCCGTTTTCATCCTTGCACAGGTTCCCATTGTGCACCACGGCATGGTTGGAGGAAACTCTAATTGTGTAGAGTTTGGCCAGGCACTGATTTTTTAGCTTTCTGTCCCTGCCTTGAGTAGTTGGTCCATTGGCTTCAGTCCATTTCCTAATGGAGAGGTGTCAGCTTCACAAAGGCATCACCTCAATTGGCACTAATTGCCACCTTTCAGAGCCATCATCACTCAAAGACTCAAGAAAGAAAGGTCAGCAGGAAAGTGAACTTCCACTCACACCTTCTGGGGTGGTCTCTGGCTTCTGACCATGCAGAGAATAAGGGCTAACGGGGAACAGACCTTTCCACCTTTCTGCTCTTAGGCCCCACGTCTCTTGAGAAATCTATCTTTAGTTCACCAGTCCTCAGCTCATGAGATGACTGAACTCACGGCAGAGCTCAGTCTTGTCAGGATTCCATCCCTGTCTCAGTTTCCCAGTGATTCCGGGTCTCTCTGCCCCTAGCCTTCACTGATAACCTCCAGAGGCTTCTAACTGCCTATGGTCCTGGTAAAGGAGGTGACAGTGGGGCTTCCCTGATGGTCCAGTGGCTCAGACTCCATGCTCCCAATGAAGGAGGGCCCAGGTTCGATCCCTGGTGGGGGAACTAGATCCCACATACCACAACTAAAAGCCCCCACAAGCCACAATGAAGATCAAAGATCTCATGTGCCTCAACAAAGACCTGGTGCAACCAAATAAGAATAAAATTTTTTTTTTAAGAAAGGAGGTGTCAAGGCCCCTCCTGGTGTGCAGAGACAGCAAAAGCCTTAGCCAGAGGCACAATGACAGAAAAGAAGTAAGTGGTGACGATATTTGCTCCTGAAATTAAGTTCATTAAGACAAACATTTGGCAGTCTTCATTAGTGTATCAAATAAAATGATGGGAAAACATCAGAATTGTTACCAAAATATTAATAAATGTTTATAGAGAACAGACAAGCTGGAAAGTACCTTAGGTATCAATTTAGTTAATTCCTGAAACTTTCTTTTTTTATAAGTTGTATATTGTAAAAGTAAACTGTATCCATCAAAGATTTGGGAAATGATGGGAAAGTGCTCCCAAAGCTAAATTAAATGATTTATATAATCGTAGTCTTACTATTCAGAGATAACTACTGTTAACATTTTATTTTCTCCTAATAATAAGTGTACTTTTCTTTCTATGACTGGAGTCATGACTCTGAAATTAGAAATGCTTCCTCTCTCTACAAAGAGAGTACGTTTTTTTATTATGACCAGATGATGACTTTTATTATAAAATACTGAGATGAATCCGAAGGGTCTCCCTTTCCTTTGAGTCCTATCTCATTGCAATGTTAAGTGATACCCAGCTATTATCCACACCAATTCCTTCCTCTGCCCAAAGATGGGCCTATTCAACTGCCCCCACCCCCCACATCTGTGGGTGACACATGGGTTGCCTTCTACTGGCAGCTGAGCAGAAATACTAGAAAGCAGTCATGCTCCGAGGCATGTGGGATCCTCCTGAACCAGGACTGGAACTGGTGTCTTCTGCATTTCTAGGTACAGTCTCCAGTATAGAGCCACCAGAGCATGTCATGTAGTCTGTGCCTTTAACCATCACAGAAGAACTATAGAGATGCTCACAGCATCACGGTGATACTGAAGCTGCAGAACATTGTACCGTTATAGACAAAGAGGAGGAGGTTCCAAATCAAAAACTGAGAATGACCTAGAAATTCAGGTTTTACTCAACTGTGAGATAAAAACCATATTTAGAAAAAATGAGTGAGATAATTACTTCAAGTCATGCTTAATTCCATTTTAAAATTAGTATCACCCATTGCAATGGCAAATTATAACACTTAGGCATATCTTTTTTCATGTTTTTTGATTGAAAAAAGAATAAATCGATTAGAAAAGCATACTGAGTTTCTCTTGGCTAATTCCCCAAGGGAAGGCCATAACCCAGGCCTCAGATCACAAACTGTTAGAGTCAGGTGGTGGGAACACCATGGACTTGGGATTTGAAGTCCTGCTCCAACATTTGCTGCTGCTGCTAAGTCACTTCAGTCGTGTCCGACTCTGTGTGACCCCACAGATGGCAGCCCACCAGGCTCCCCCATCCCTGGGATTCTCCAGGCAAGAACACTGGAGTGGGTTGCCATTTCCTTCTCCAATGCATGAAAGTGAAAAGTGAAAGTGAAGTCGCTCAGCCATGTCTGACTCGTAGCGACCCCATGGACTGCAGCCTACCAGGCTCCTCCGTCCATGGGATTTTCTAGGCAAGAGTACTGGAGTGAGTTATTTACTAGATGAACCTTGTTCATCTTGAATTCTTTACATAGGGAAATGGAATAAAATCTCCTTTGCAGTGTTTTCCTGAGGATTAAAAAAGACAGTGTCAGTAAAGTGCCTGGCAACAGATGTTGATTAAGAATTGGTAACTTTTACTGTCTGTTCCTCTTCATGACAGTTCATTGAATTTGAAACATAGTACCCAAAGGGAAAGAGCATCCTCACACCTTCTAGCAGTGCAAACTCTGTCACGGTGGGTATGGTAAGGGGACGATGACTGCAAAGGGTAGCGAGAAGTTGTTCATCTCTCCCTCAACACAACGGCCCTACCCGCCCAGGCAGGGAGCAGCAGCTCAGCCAGCAGGCTGGGAGCTGGCTGGCCTTCTGAGGCCAATTGGGATCAGATAAAAGCAGAGCAGAGAAGGGAAGAGAATCTCTCCCAAATACTATGCTAATCAGTTTCTTTTAAAATCTCTGAATCTTCCCAGGCTCACCCTGAGTCTCCAGTCTACCCCCCAGTGTCCCGTGGGGATGCAGATGAAGATAGATAATTGGAAATATGATTCAGCTACGTTCTAATATTACAGATTAGAGGTTTGATACAGAAAGGCTGCAGGGTGGTTGAGAATAAAATCATTATAGACCCCCAGGATCCTGCCTCTGACATCTCCCCTTTGAAGAGCCCAAACAGCCTTGCCAATATTAATGGGCTGCTCATCCTTGATCCCAACATTGCTGAGAAATGGGAAAGGGACAAAAGGAACAGAGAGGCTCTTCCAGGGCCCTAGTTGGTGAACACCAGATATTGGGCTCCGAGGAGCACTTAACAGCCATGGAAAGGCTCACAAAGTTCATGCCTCCAAATTTCTTGTGGAGACAAAATTCATCTAAGAGCTAAGTGGCAGATGCCAAGTTATCGTGAAGTAGTTAGGCTTCTCCTGAGAGCTGAATTATGATTATAGCAGAGTGAGTGAAGCTTGATTTTTTTTTTTTTAAAGACTATTAAGAAGTGCTGCTTGAACTTTTCTGAGAGGCGAGGCACAAACTTGCCTGAGAAACCCAGGGACCTGTGAAAGAAGGCACTAGATCTCCAATACCTCCTCTCTGAAATTCAAAGTTATTGAAATCTGAGGTGAACTGAGGGTCATTGGGTGACCACAGCTGCGATCCGGGGACAAGGAAGCCTCTGAAACAGAACTAATACTTTGAGAGAAAAATGAGAAAGGAAGGAGAGGCGCCTGACCCCAACTCCACCCTCCCTTCCCCCCAACCTCCACCTTCCCCCGCAAGCTGCACCGCCCCTCCCCCTCCACCACCCCTCCCCTCCCCCTCTCCTCCCCCTACCCCGCTTGCTTCCTGAGCTCGCTGGTTGAAGGGAGTAACAGAGAATCTTGTTCTCTAGGGGGCAGTCTGGAGCCTTGGGATGTGGCTGCGAGGGCGTCTAAAGTGGTGCCGCTGCGGATTAGCTCCAGATTGGTGTGTTATCCTCCGGACTCAGAGTAGCACCAAAGGGTGAGAAGTGCATGATCTTCCTTTTTTCCTCCTGAAGAACTTCTGCAGCCTGAGGGATCTTCACTGAATCTTGGCGGATAGGAAGCAGAGCCCAGCCACACCACCTTGCAGGACGTGGGGCTGACGAGTCTGCAGACCCCATTGGCTGAAACTATGTTCAGTTCGCATAGAAGCTTAACAGCTGAGAGTGTTCATCTCTGCCTGCCTAGATCTGCTAAGAAAAATTGGTTTTCCTGCAGATCTGAAGAGCAGTGGGCTTGAGAGTTGTATTTTCTGAGGACAGCTGAGGAGCGGGCATTTCTGTCCCCAACCTGCAAGTAGTTTAAACGTTAAACTCAATACACATTAAACCGCTTCAACAAAGGAGGAGAAGATGAGCATTTCTGTGGTTCAGAGCTTGGGTTCTGCGGTTACACACACCTGATTTAGAATTCTGTTTCCATCACCGAGTAATAGCTCTGTGTCCTTGACCAACGGCTTGGACTCTCTCGGCTCTGTTTCCCCATCTGTTACTATCCTCAAATGGGGACAATAATGATACCTATCTCGTAGAGTTGTTATGAGAATTAAATAAGGTAAGTCATGCAAGGTGTGTGGCACCTAGTAAGCCTCAGTAAGTGTTAGATTTAACAAACCCATCTAGGCACCAAGGTCATTCCATGGGAAGAAAACTGAATTTGAAAAGTCCCTCCAGTGGACCCAGCAATTTGTGTGTGAATAATAATAAGTATATTTCACCAAAACTGAGAGAATCATGCTGAGAAATAATGAAGAGTTTGGTGAGAAAAAAGCAAGTGAGTTTGGGACAGGCCCAGAACATTCTGAAGGACTTGGATGGTGCGAGGATTTAGACAGAACTCAAGGCGTCCTGTTTCCAAAATGACTGTGCCATTTGGGGAGTAATTTTTGACTCTGCCTAAAGATTTTCAGTTTTGCAAAAGACATTCCCTGTTTTAGTTTTTCCTCCATTTGTTTCTCCCTTCCCCCAAACTCCCCAGTGGATTGCTCCTTCGCATCTTTCCATTTAAACTCTCATTTGAAAATAATAATGTGTGCAACTGTTCACTTGGTGTTTTGGTCCACTAGGCTCCACTTCAGACACGGGAATGCCTTCCTGTGAAACGTGTCACAGAAGGACAGGCAACGCCTCTCAGGATGGTAGTGGAAGAGATAAAACTTCATACATTAGGAATCTCCTTGACAGGCCTTACTAGGCCTGAGTCCAAGACGAAGCTGAGAAAAAATGAAAAGGGATTTGGCTGACAAAGCAGATGACAGGCGGGGAGAGCCAGTGAAAGGGAATTGGCCAATGGCAAAAGGGGAATTGGCAGGGCTTTGTGAACCCCTTGCTGAAAAACCATAAACCTCAGATTGTCCGTCTGGCGCATTGGTCCTCTGAGGCACATCATTTTTGCCTGTGGAAGGTGCCTGCCAGGAAGCTGCACCTCAGGGGGCGCCTTTGGAAGAGTGGGTCGGGTCTGGATTGGTGCCCAATACCAAGTGGACGGGGATGAGAAGAAACCGTTTACAATGAGATCTCTGAGGGCCGGGAGATGGGGAGCCACTCCTGTAGCTGACACTTGTGAGTCAGAGTGATGGGAAAAGGAATTGAGAAACAGAGGAAGAGGACGGGATGCTGGGGAGGGAGGAGGTGGGAAGTGGCACTGTTTATTCAGCCCGAGACTGTCAGGGCCTGCCTCCTTCTGTGACAGGTTCCCCCTTGCAATTACTCATCGGCTCTTTTGAAACTCAAGTCCACCTTCTTCCAGGTGAATAATCCACTCCTCTGGGTGTCCCCGATGGACTCTTACCCTCAGGAATAAACTCTCTCCGGAGGAAAGTCTGTGTTTGCGTGCAGGATTGCCACGGGCTGAGCCGATGCCTGAGAGCAGGTCAAGTCCACCTTCTTCCAGGTGAACAATCCACTCCTCTGGGTGTCCCCGATGGGCTCTTACCCTCAGGAGTAAACTCTCTCCGGAGGAAAGTCTGTGTTTGCGAGCAGGATTGCCACGGGCTGAGCCAATGCCTGAGAGCAGGACTGATCCTCCTGAGGTGGGAGAGCAGGACCGATCCTCCTGCGGTAGGAGAGCAGGACCTTCTGTTAGAGCCCTCCAGGGCTTCCTGAGTGGCCTTTTCCTCTTGTCTTAGCGTTGTACCTTTTGGTGCCAGGCATCCAGAACACTTCCAGCCTTCTCTTGTGGCCTCCCACTCAATTCTTTCCTTCCCGAGAGCTTCCTGGCTTATGACCCATATTTCCAGCTTCTCCCCTACCCAGATTTGCTTGACAATGTTTCCTTTCCATGGAGAATTAACAGGGAAAAGTGCGTGCTAAGGTGTTAATAACCAGCAATAATTTGGTGTGATAAACTCAGTCAGAACATAATGCCCTAACCTAGTGCTCCCTAACCTTTTCTCTTGTCCGGCACACAACAGAAAATGATAATAACATTCCCATTGTTGTTGTTTAGTCCCTCAGTTGTGTCCAACTCTTTTCTGACCCCATGGCCTGCAGCCTGCCAGGCTCCTCTGTCCATGGGATTTCCCAGGCAAGAATACTGGACTGGGTTGCCATTTCCTTCTCCAGGGGACCTTCATGACCCAGGGACTGAACCCACATTTGGCAGTGGGTTTCTTTATCACTGAGTCCCCAGTGAAGCCCACCACTGAGGTAAATAAAAGTGAGAGACAACGGATCACAGATGGCTTGACCACGGTTCCACCCATACCTCCCCATCAGTCCCACCTATAAGGACTGAAGGACTTGGTATCTCCCAACTTGTGTAATCCTTTTGTGTACACCAATTGGGAAGGTCTGTGTTGGTGGTTTTTCAGTGTTCTTCAATGAGCCTTAGCAGTTTGCAGATGTGTCTCAGAGGGAGTAGGGGGCTGACCAGATGGGGCATCTACTTCAATTACAGCATCTCTGCTTTCATCTGCTTTATTAGGCCTCTGAATAAAATTTGTTAAAGATTTCTTTCTTTTTTTAATTTTTTTTTTTTTTATATTTGGCTGCACTCAGTCTTCATGGCTGTGTGTGGGCTTTCTTATGCTGTGTGGGCTTTTCATTGCAGTGGCTTCTCTTGTTGAGGAGCACAGCCTCTAGGCACCCAGGTTGCAGTCGTTGCACTTCATGGGCTCTAGAGCACAGCCTCAGCAGTTGTAGCACGTGGGCTTGGTTGCTCCGCAGCATGTGGGATCTTCCCGGACTAGGGATGGAAACAGTGTCCCCTGTGCTGGCAGGCATACTCTTAACCACTAGACCACTAGGGAAGCCCCTAAATTTTTATTAAATGGGAGAATGTTGACAGCTTAAGGGAGTTAGAAAATCACAATCTTAAAACCAAAAAATAAAGTCTTTTAACGGTTGAAGCTTGGACAACCATGCCAGTGTAGTGAGGGATGTAGTCTGAGGACAGAGAGGTTTTCTGGGGCCCTTCATCTATATCATTCAGGCAATATAGTTTATTCCATACTCACCTCCACACAAGCCTGCATATCTGTGCAGATCTTGCCCCTCTGGCTTTAGGGGGTTTGTCTCTTTCAAAAAGCCTGATGCTTGGGAAAAAAAATCATCCTAACACCAGCTAGATGAATACCAGAGACTGCCAATGTCTCAGCTTAGTGAAACCAAAAGCACAATTACTGTTCTTGCCTTTACTACCTTTTTTACTGCACCTTGATTTATTTCTGCCATTTTTTCAGAAGCCATGCAGGAGATCAAAGCTGCTGAAAGAAAGCCTAGCAAAATGAAATGCATGTTGGTCAGCTGAGCTATTTCATAAGATTGAGGCATTGGCTCATTTACTATTTAATTGTATTATTTTGTTGTTATTACTTTACATATTTCCACACCTGCCTAGTTCCAAAAAAGACTCAAAATGGGAAAGATTCTTTGAATCGTGTTCTTCAGAAGGGATTTAATCTCAAAGTTCAAGTTACTTGGTGTTTGATGAATGAGTTTCAAAACTACCAAGGTTTATGGTGAAATTATTTTAAGATTTCAGTTGCCTGATTTTAATTTAAAACCTTGTGTTTAAGTATCAATGAGAGTTACAATTGTGTGTGTGTGTGTGTGTGTGCATGCATGATATTCCATATTGTTCTTGAAAGGGCTTGACATATCTTACAAAGAATTTGAGTCAACAAAAACAATAGTTTTATACTTTAGGGAGAATGTCTTTTAAAAACAATTAGACTTTTACCTTTCAGCCAGGATTCACCAGTAACATTTTTTCTGTTAATCAATGGAATTTTGATAACACACTTGAAATTTATGCTTCTTCACTTTTAGATGCTTCTCTACTAGAGTTTTTCAGCAGCAGCAGAGGAAAGTTGAGGTGGAGAACTGAATCAAAGAACAGACTCATTTCTGTGACGCTTGACTCAAACTTCCTTTCTAAGGTTCTAAAATCTCTAAATAGAGGTGTACTAGATATTTCTGGGTCAGTGGAATTCTAGTTCTCCAAATGAAAAGTTTTAGAAACAGCCCAATCAAGATTTATTTCTTGTAATATAAGTCAATCTCCAGCAAAGAGAGCCTGTCCTTCCATGGGACTCAGCACCTACTGAAATAGGATTCACAAAACAAAAAGTCAGCCGGTCAAGACTTTTTTTCTTGCTTCCAACTCTGTCTATACCTCAGTATAAACATTGTGATGTGGTTGTATACACTAGTTACTCTATCTTCTAAGAGCAGTTAGCTAGCATTTTTTTAAATTTATTTATTTTAATTGGAGGCTAATTACTTTATAATATTGTAGTGGTTTTTGCCATACATTGACATGACTCAGCCATGGGTGTACATGTGTTCCCTATCCTGAACCCCCCTCCTACCTCCCTCCCCATCCCGTCCCTCAGGGTCATCCCAGTGCACCAGCCCTGAGCACCCTGTCTCATGCATTGAACCTGGACTGGCGATCTATTTCACATATGATAATATGCATGTCAATACCATGTTTTGGAGATCTACCCTCCAAAGGTGGTTAACCAATGGATGAAGAATCCTTGCCAGAATCAAGATCTTTAAGATGGTAACTTATTTATTTCATCGAAGTATAATTAATTTGCAATATTGTGTTGATTTCTGCTGTTCAGCAAAGTGATTCACTTATACATAAATACACATTCTCTTTTCATATTCTTTTCCATTATGGTTTATCACAGGATATTGAATGTAATTCCCTGCACTATACCGTAGGGCCTTGATGTTGATGCATTCTATATATACTGGTTTGCATTTGCTAACCCCAGACTCCCAATCTATCCCTCCCTCATGTCCCACCTCTTGGCAACCACAAGTCTGTTCTCTCTGTCTTTGAGTCTGTTTCTGCTTCATAGATAAGTCATTTGTGTCATATTTTAGATTCCACATATAAGTGATTTCATATGGCATTTTTCTTCTCTTTCTGACTTGTTTCACTTAGTATTTTAATCTCTGGGTCCATTCATATTGCTGCAAATGGCATTATTCCATTCCTTTTTATGGCTGAATAATATTCCATCGTGTGTGTGTGTATATATATATATACATATATATCATATCTTAATCCATTCATCTGTCAATGAACATTTAGGTTGTTTCTCTGCATTGGCAATTGTGAATAGTGCTACTGTGAACATAGAGGTGCAAATATCTTTCTGAATTAGAGTTTTGTCTGGATATATGCCCAGGATTGGGATTGCTGGATCATACAACAATGTTATTTTTAGTTTTTGAAGAATTTCCACACTGTTTTCCACAGTGGCTGCACCAACATTCATTCCCACCAATGGTGTAGGAGGATCCCCTTTTCACCACACCCTCTATAGCATTCGTTATTTGTAAACATTTCAGTGATGGCCATTCTGACTGGTGTGAGGTGGTATATCATTGAGTTTTGATTTGCATTTCTCTAATAATTGGAGATGTTGATCACCTTTCATATGCCTTTGGACATCTATATGTCTTCTTTGGAGAAATGTCTATTTAGATCTTCTGCTTGTTTTTTCAATGGTTTGTTCTTTTGTTGTTGAGTTGTTTGTGGTATTTGTATGTTTTGAAAATTAATCCCTTGGTGGTCACATCATTTGCAAATATTTTCTTCCATTCCATAGGTTGTATTCTGCTAATAGTTTCCTTTGCTAGGTCACTTAGTATCATAAATAAAATTAACTATATGTACACCAGGAGGCCAATTGATTAGCATAGGAAATATTTGAAATAGGTTTTAATTGGCGAAATGAGTAGTATTCAAAAATGTGGCTGGTTTGTAGTTTCATGCAAGAATGACTGCCATGTCCTGAATGAAGTATTAACACTTGGCAAGCTGACAAATGTCTGTATAGACAAAGCTATGGTTTTTCCAGTAGTCATGTATGGATGTGAGAGTTGGACCATAAAGAAGGCTGAGTGCCAAAGAACTGATGCTTTCGAGTTGTGCTAGAGAAAACTCTTGAGAGTCCCTTGAACAGCAAGATCAAATCAGTCAATCCTAGAGGAAATCAACCCTGAATATTCATTGGAAGGACTGATACTGAAGCTGAAACCCCAATTCTTTGGCCACCTGATGCAAAGACCGGATTCATTGGAAAAGACCCTGATGCTGGGAAAAATTGAGGGCAGGAGGAGAAGGAGGTGATAGAGGATGAGATGGTTGGATGGCATCATCAGATCAATGGATATGAATTTGAGCAAACTCAGGGAGATAGTGAAGGACAGGGAAGCCTGGTGTGCTGCACTCCATGGTGTCACAAAGAGTCGGGCACAACTAAGAGACTGAACAACAACAAATTGGCTTGGATGGATTCCCATTCCATGCAAATTTCAAATCCATGCTTCAAAGTCCAGAAAGGACTCACTTTCAAACATACAGAGTTTATTTAGATAAAGATGGTAAACTTATGGTTGTATTTTTCTTCCCTTAAAATTAAGGGTCTCTGATTGCCTTACTTGTCCTTGAAGACCCTGCTACTATGGTTTCTAGGATATTTTCTAAATCCTTACATATAAATTCTGGGACCCTAAGAGTTGCCTGCTTGAGCAGTAGCTGTGCTTCTTTTCTGTGCTGTTTTCTTATAAAACATTGGGTTCTAAACAGGTTGCAGTAGAAACCTAGAGCTGCTGAGGG
This sequence comes from Moschus berezovskii, assembly GCF_049115385.1. Classification (NCBI taxonomy): domain Eukaryota; kingdom Metazoa; phylum Chordata; class Mammalia; order Artiodactyla; family Moschidae; genus Moschus; species Moschus berezovskii. Next base: position 54,461,141 of record NC_142477.1, on the reverse strand, counting down.
AAGAGTGGAAACTGGGTAGAATGTTCCTCCACTGTGTGGGCTGTGATGGGAAGCACTCCCAAGTTTTGAGGAGAGGTCCACTGAATTTCTTTTGAGATATATCAGGATTATCAAGTTTATTTTCAAAGAACACAATGACATTCTGAGTTTTATTAGTATTTAAATGAGGGTCAACCACTGACTAATTGTGTCGGGGACAGGTCAGGCCAGAGCCTGCCTTGGACAAGAAGTTGGAAAGATGACTGAAACAATGAGGGGGAATTGAAAGGCCTGTTGAGAAGCATCAGCATAGAAGCGTCAGCATTACTGGCAACAGTAATGGTTTTTCTCTTTTTCTCCTCTCTGAACTACGTGGAACACTGAGGACCTTGAACAGGACCGTTGGCCTAGAGTGGATGAGCATCCTCCCCAGGGCTGCAGGGAACTGCATCAGAGAACCCCTAAGGGGCAGCACTCAGATTCAGATCTCAGTGAGACTCAGCTGCAGGGCTGTGCAGACATCCACGGACACCATCTCCTGCTTCTCACATAAAGATTAGTGCACATGCAAAGATAAGGAACATTTCTCAAGCAGTAATAAGGTCTTGAATACAAAAAAGCAGCAAACCAGAACATTCCAACAAGAAAATAAGAGCAGACTAGTGTGTCCAAAAGAATACAAGCCAGGTTTCACCAAGTTTTTATTGAGCACAAACTGGATGATTTTATGAGAATCCTAATGTATAATAATCATAATTGGATTATAATTATATTTAACATTTGGTCCTTGTTTCATATGTGATTCAGTCATTCTCTGTCATTTTGTCATTTTTATGAGATCTGGTCATGAAAGCTACATAAGCATCCTGGGTTTACTTACAGAGCACAACCTGGAAGTCTCCTCCCTGCTTATGGAAGTTAACATTCGGGGGACACTAGCTGAACAGACCTCAGGGCATTTATTTCTGGATCTTCATCACATCTCACATTCACCAATTTTAACTCTATTCAGAGAATTCCTCTCGTGGTCCTGACCAGTCTGAAAAGTAGATGACCAGTCACTTCAAATAGTGTGTGAATTTTATTAAAGGAAGAAATGAATCTTTAGATTGCCTTTGGGAAAGTTTCAAACTGGGTGATTTCTGACACAGATTGGTTCTCCTCCCTGTAACACGTGAAAGTATCCTGTAGCCTAGCAATGTTTGGATCCTCACTTTAATTGCCTACGATTCAGATGTGAACTGGTGCGCCCAGTCTGAGACATCTGGGTGAATTCACACATCTGTGAAAACCCCAGGCCTTGCCTGATTTCTGCTGATTCTCAGAGTGACTGACACCCTCCTGGTCCCTCCTCCTGCCTCTGGCTTCTGGGTCCACCTGTGCTGTCTCTGCATCAGCCTCTCCTGACCCAGCAGTAATTCTCAGCCCTTTGCCATTTTATCCCCAAAACTCACTCTCCAAGCATTTCATGAGTAACACATTGTACTGAAGGTTTGAGACTCGTGGATGAAGAGTGCATGGGTAGGTCATGTTGCTTTATTCACGGTGTGACTAGGTCCCAGTAGTTCTCTTTCCATTCCCCTCCCCACCCCATTGTCCCTGGAAGCTCCATGATCTGCTCCCTCCGTTTAACCAAACTAATCCAGATCCTCTTAGCTGCTAGCTCTACTCTGCCACCAAGGACCCGCAGAAAAAAGTGTCATCTGTGTAAAAAGACCCGGGCTCCTTAGAAGATAGCTAGAAATATAATAACAGCAACAATTCATCTGCATGTATTTGCTAATGTATTTCGGAGAAGGCAATGGCAACCCACTCCAGTACTCTTGCCTGGAAAATCCCATGGACGGAGGAGCCTGGTGGGCTGCAGTCCATGGGGTCGCTAAGAGTCGGACACGACTGAGCGACTTCCCTTTCACTTTTCACTTTCATGCATTGGAGAAGGAAATGGCAACCCACTCCAGTGTTCTTGCCTGGAGAATCCCAGGGACGGCAGAGCCTGGTGGGCTGCCATCTATGGGGTCACACAGAGTCGGACACGACTGATGCGACTCAGCAGCAGCAGCAGCAGCACTAATGTATTGAGATCCAGTCTGAGTCTCTGCCTGCTTTGAAAGGCAGCACAATGTTTCAGGAAAGGAGCTGAATTTAGAGTCAGTCAGTTTCTTGGGGTTAGTGCCAGCAGCACCCCTCAGTAGCCATGTGGAAAAGTCAGCAATCCATTTCAAACCTCAGTTCATCATTTGAAGAGTGAAGATGTTACTAATATTTTGAATTGTTATGCTGATTCAAATAGTTTTGAAATAGTTTATGCAGTGCACTCTGGACACACAAGAGCAGCAGTGCCCATGACATTCAGCTTTTCAAGACTGAGGAGGCTGCTGGCATTTTGGGTGCTGCGTGTCCTGCATTGTGCAGAGATTCTAGGTAACACAGAACCACTTCATTACATTCCAAATCACGTGCCTGTGGAGAAACACTGTCTGAGCACATGTGCGGATAAAGTATGTGGCCTCTGACCTTCTACCTTTCACACAAAATGGAGGTGGATTGATATATAGTGCAGATGATTCTTCAAAAAGAGTTTCCTCATTCTGGGTTATTTTAGCCCTATCTTTGTTTGAAGGTGATAGTTTCTGTGGCATCCAATGGCATCACCAAAATTTTAATTACAATCTCGAGCTTTCTTCTATAAGGAGTGCTTCCACTTAGGATGTTTTTGTTTAATCTTTCAGTTGAAACTACATTATTCCCTCCAGAAGACAAAAAGAAGGAGAAAAATTATGGAATAGAGGTCACAGGAATTTTCCACATGGTGAAGATACAAGGAAGCAGGTGATTTGTGCATTGATCAACTATTGATGTCAAGTATTAATGGTTACCTTTTTTTAAAATCCACGTGAGTTATTTTAATAGCTACTTCAGGATAGTCCATGATATTATACAAAAAGGAAGATCTGAGCATTAAAGCTGATGGCAGGATTGTATGCATGATGTCCACAAAACCAAAAGCAATTTAAGTCATCTATTCTCAATGATTGCTAATCATACTACAGAGAAAATTACAATATTAAAATATGTCATTATCAATGAATTAATCTTCCTTATAAAATCTGATTATTACAGACAAAATATAGCATTTAGAACTTTCATTTTAAATACAAATTTTATTTTAAAATTTTAGAATTTTTTCAATGGGAATTATAAAGATAAACGATAAAGAAAATTTTACATTCAGGTAATATGTCTTAAAACGTTATAAAAAATAGTTTTTATTTTGAAAATGATGTCAAGAAAGAGTAGCTGAATTCCCCTAAAACCATAAGTTCTGGTTATGCAATTATCATTTTGATAGCATTAATAAGCAAACACGTTTACAGTTTAACACTTCAGCTCTCTGTCAAGTAATTAGGAAGAATAAATGTTGCATGTGCATTAGGTTGAACATTACTCACAGATACTTTTGAATATGGAGTTCCTTCATTTAATCTTTTGATAATTTGGACTACACACTTAAGTCTTACTGTAATACTTTAAGACCACTTGGAAACATTTTCCTTAACTTCTAGCCTTGAAAACCCATTCTAATGCCTTTATCAATAGTCACTGTAAGCAAATGAAATTGATATTTTGTGGCCTTAATGTGAAGTTTAAAGCTTCACATACTCAAAGCTGTGATGAAGTGACTCCATGTTTCCGTTTGTTTATATGGTCTGAAATCACAGTTCTGTGCAGTGGTCATGTTTTTTCTATCCACAAAACATGGGCAGATTCATGTCAATGTATGGCAAAACCAACCAATATAATATTGCAAAATAATTAGCCTCCCAAAAAAATATATATATATTGACAGATGAGAAGAACTGGCTTTTGAAATTCATCTTGACATATTGAACAAATATCATCTGCATCTGAACACTGTCTCTGGCTGGCAGCCACTCCATAACTTGGTCATGTAGAAAATATTGGCAAAACCTGTCTGAAAGTTCTTAGATGTCAAAAAAAGTCCAAAAGGTTTAGTATGAGGTAGAACAAAACCAGCAATATTCCAAGAATCCATCTAATTATGTCACTAAACTCCCCATAGCTTATAGGGTAATGAAACCAAACTGGTATGGGAAGGAAAGCTTGATAATACTAACACAATTCTTCTAAAAGCATGTACCAGTAATTCTAGGATTTAAAAGGCATGATGAAAGAAGGCATTTTAAGTAAATAGGCATTTTAAGCCCATGAAGAGGAATGTCAGAATGAAGCCTATAATTCCAGCGAACCAAAGTATTTCCCAGAAACTCTAATGGACTATGGTAGGAGTTTTTAAAATTAAGCTGTAATGAAGTGACTGAGAATAAAATGTGTAGTATGAAAGAATGGATAATCCTGCTAAGACTACCAGTAACCAAACACACTGAATCTCTGAGCACCCTTCTCTTAGAAAAACCTGGCTTACAATGCTTTCATTTGCATATATGAAAGTTGTGAGCAGTCCAGTTCCAAGAGCAATTCTTGTTACATGCTGCATAACAAGTTTTACACCCAGAATCAAAATATATGGAAGACCTTTTTGCAATCCCTCGAAGAGGTATTTGAATTCTGAGAAGGAGCTACGATGATCTCCAGGCTCTGTGTTGGTTACATCAGGCTTCATTGTGGGAATAACTCCATAACTGGCTGTGTACATATCCGTGGGAACAGCTATGGACTCCTGACCTTATAGTAATATTTCTGGAGCTTAGATTTTCAGCACACTCTTTAGGTATGGAGTTATCTGAATATGAACATCTCCAGAATAAAAACAGGAAGCTTCTCCTGTCAACCTTGTTTGGACACATCAGGAGGCTGAGGCATCCTCACCTACTGCAGCTCCAAAAGGGCTGAGCAATTGGCTAAAGTTGGCTTGTTTGAGCCTTGAGATCCAGATTTCTTTACTTCTGGGTTCTGCCTCCTCCTGTGACATTGAATGGACTGAGGCCTGGGCATTGACAGCAGGAACAGTGGGAGACACCCTGAGGCTTTCAGTCAGGGCCATCACCATCAAACCCCACTGCCAGCATCTCAGCCCTGCTGGGCAGCCCAAGTAGTTGTCTTTCCAAGGCCAGTATTACCCAGGTTGGGCTTCCCAGGTGGCACTAGTGCTAAAGAATCTGCCTGCCAATGCAGGAGCTGTAAAAGATGCAGGTTTGATCCCTGAGTCAGGAAGATCCCCTGCAGGAGGGCATGGAAACCCACTCCAGTATTCTTGCCTGGAGGATCCCATGGAGAGAGCAGCCTGGCAGGCTACACTCCATAGGGTTGCAAAGAGTTGGCTGACGGGACTTAGCATGCACACACACACGTTACCCAGTATAAATAACTGTTGAGCTAAAGGAAGTACAAGTTTCACTACCTTTCCCATCCTTCTCCCTCAGTTCTTGATAAGCCAGGTAGACATAAATAGGGCCCAGATCCCAGCCCCTAGACCGCCAGGAGCAACACAGTTGTGATCCTCTAGCTCTCCATCTGCCCATCATGTTGTGGAGAGGCCTACCATCTGTAGACCCGACTCCTGGTTTACTGTTCGGGTCCCCCACCTCCACTCTGCCTTTATTCTCAGGCATAGACTCATGGCTACTCTTCTTATCATGAAGGGAGTCCAGGTGAGGTCAGCCAGGAGGATGGGTACATATTGCCCTTGGGCCAGAAGCTAGATGAAAATGTGCATTCCTCCCACTGACTGCATTCCGGGGATTTAATGAGCTGTTTTGAAAGGTGCTTGATGAAGTGATATTTTCTCACAGATATTTCATGATTTGTGTAAGGAGAAAAAAAGCTGGCCTCTGTGGGCTTCCAGAGGAACCTGCTTCAGATGAGGGTGGGGGGCCATGCTGACAGGAAGATACGAGATTGGTAAGCCAGTGTGATTCTGTCTCCAGTCAACAGGGTGAACCCTAAGTTTTGTTCTCAGATCACATCTCTGATGACTTTGACAATGTCACTTCTCCCTCTGAAATCTTCAGTAACCCTGTGTGCTGCTAGAAATATTCCGATTTCCTTTCACTTGAATCCAGTTTTTCCATAATTTGAGTCCAACCTGCTTCTTTGGCCTTCTCTCTTATAACTCACTTCATAAATCTTACACCTCAGGTCCCTTTAAAAACAAAAAACAAGCAAACAAAATAACTTGTCCTTCCCTGAAAACAGGTTCTCCAGCTAGTTCAGCTGCTAATTAATGAGCAATGGGACCCTGGTTAATCATTAACATCCTCAAATCCCAGCAGCATAGCTTGTAAAACCCAAGGGCAAGCTTTGGGCTAGTGAATTTGTCACATGTTGCCCGAGTGGATCTAACACACATCCAAGTTTGTGAATCTCTGGACCAAATGCCTCCTCCAACTCTGATTTTCCCACACCTTACCCATGCACTGCAATTCTCTGCCTCCATGTGTTTGTTTAATAAAGTACCTTCTTCTGGAATGTTTTGTTTTCCCTCTGATTAATCCCCAGTGCATCTGTGTGTACATGTGCATGCATGCATGCACACACACACACACAATCAGGGTCCTTTAAGATGAGCTTCAATACCACCTCCTCTAGAAAGTCTTGCCTGAGGGCTGAGCTTGCCTTCTTAAGCTCTTTGCTCAACACCTTGACCACAATCAGGCCTAGTTCTTAAGTGAGTTTTGTTTATGGTACTATTGGTAGATTGTAAACTTTCTGAGCATAAATGTCCCTTCCTGTTCATCCTTCATTTTCCACCTTATTCATGGGAGTAGCTCTTGAGAGTAGGTTGAATAGAGTTAAACTGGCCTTGAGAGACATCTTAGCGAAGGTGACTTGTTGGAGGGCCTTGGGAAGATTGCTGACGAAGGTGAAGGTCATGTGTCTCTCTGTCACATGACCTGACCAGTCACATTCTCTGCCTCTCTCTGCGTGTGATGGTGGACTCAAGAGAATAAGAAAAGCTACAGCTGTTTTTTGTCAAAATCAGATGATTTTATATCTGTAATCTTGCAACCAGAGCAGTAGAGCTGATATACTTAATGACTCACTCTATACAGACGAAAGTTTGTCCTTGAGAAATGAGGAGGGGGAACCATTAATCTTTTATAAAATAAACAGAGTAGTAATTACACTTGAATCTGAAGAGTAGAGATCTTGAGCTGGAATGCAGCATATAGGGACCCGCCAAATTCCATGACCAGTGAGGAGCACCCAGATGATAATTGATTGTGGGATCCTTTTCCCTGTGGTCTCTGAGGGACTGTCAGAGTATCACCAGTTTTGAGAGGGGCCTTATCAAAGGAGCTGCCTCAGCTTCGTGAGAAAGAAAAGCTTGTCATCATCTAAGGCCTTTGGGGAACTTGCTTTTCTAAGTTTGCTTTGAAGCTTTGGGGTGCCCACTGGGTCAGCATTTTGCTTTGGGTTGCCTATCCCTGTGTCACATCCATGCCTTTCCCACCCGCCCACCCCCTTCCACAAGTTCCTGCTTCTCCCCAAGGCATGAGGGAGAGAGCTCTCTCCTTGGCTTTCCCAGTACTCACTTATTCCCTAATCCCTGAAGACTGGCCAACATACCCCTCAAGGTCATGAAACATTGGCTTTATTTGCTGCCAGCCAAGCTCAGCAGTCTCTTTCTGACATCCTGCTTGACTTCTCAAGGGCATGTCAGACGTTGGGCTCCCTTTGTTGCCTTGGCTTCCAACCCAATTCACTTCTGCTTCTCTCCTCTAAATTCCTCTGATGCCTCTTCCTTGCCTGCCACTTAAATACTAGCATCTCCAAACTTCTTTCTTAGGTCAGCCTCCTTTCTCCTACCCCGTTTTCTTTTCTTTAATTTGAAGTATAGTTGATTTACAATATTGTGTTAATTTCACATCTATAGCATAGTTATTCAGTGTTTTTGAAGATTATACTCCATTAAGGGTATGCGGGAGGAGACGGGGATGTCAGAAAATGAGATGGCTGGATGGCATCACCGACTCTGTGGACATGAGTTTGAGTGAACTCCGGGAGTTGGTGATGGACAGGGAGGTCTGGCGTGCTGTGATTCATGGGGTCACGGAGAGTCAGACACAACTGAGCGACTGAACTGAACTGAAGATACTGCATGCATGCTCAATCACGTCCAACTCTTTGCGACTCCTTGAACTGTAGCCCACCAGGCTCCCCTGTCCATGGAATTTTCCAGGCAAGAATACTGGAGTGGATTGCCATTTCCTACTCCAGGGGATATTTCCGACCCAGGGATTGAACCCAAGTCTCCTGTGTCTCCTCCTGCATTGGCAGGCAAGTTCTTTAACACGGGGCTAATAGAAGATATGGGAATACCAGACCACCTGACCTGCCTCTTGAGGAACCTGTATGCAGGTCAGGAAGCAACAGTTAGAACTGGACATGGAACAACGGACTGGTTCCAAATAGGAAAAGGAGTACGTCAAGGTTGTATATTGTCACCCTGCATATTTAACTTATATGCAGAGTACATCATGAGGAACGCTGGGCTGGAAGAAGCACAAGCTTGAATCAAGATTGCCGGAAGAAATATTAATAACCTCAGATATGCAGATGACACCACCCTTATGGCAGAAAGTGAAGAGGAACTCAAAGGCCTCTTGATGAAAGTGAAAGAGGAGAGTGAAAAGGTTGGCTTGAAGCTCAACATTCAGAAAACAAAGATCATGGCATCTGGTCCCATCACTTCATGGGAAATTGATGGGGAAACAGTGGAAACAGTGTCAGACTTTATTTTTTTGGGCTCCAAAATCACTGCAGATTCTGATTGCAGCCATAAAATTAAAAGACGCTTACTCCTTGGAAGGAAAGTTATGACCAACCTTGATAGCATATTAAAAAGCAGAGACGTTACTTTGCCAACAAAGGTCCGTCTAGTCAAGGCTATGGTTTTTCCCGTGGTCATGTATGGATGTGAGAGTTGGACTGTGAAGAAAGCTGATCACCGAAGAATTGATGCTTTTGAACTGTGGTGCTGGAGAAGACTCTTGAGAGTCCCTTGGACTGCAAGGAGATCCAACCAGTCCATTCTACACAAGATCAGTCCTGGGTGTTCATTGGAAGGACTGATGCTAAAGCTGAAACTGCAATACTTTGGCCACCTCATGCGAAGAGTTGACTCACTGGAAAAGAGTCTGATGCTGGGAGGGATTGGGGGTGGGAGGAGACGGGGACGACAGAGAATGAGATGGCTGGATGGCATCACCGACTCGATGGACATGAGTTTGAGTGAACTCCGGGAGTTGGTGATGGACAGGGAGGCCTGGCGTGCTGTGATTCATGGGGTCGCAAAGAGTCGGACATGACTGAGCGACTGAACTGAACTGAACTGAACTGAATAGAAGATAATAATTCCCTGTGCGTATCTATTCCTTGTTGCTCATCTATTTGATGTATAGTAGTTTGTTTCTTTTAATCCCACACCGCTGATTTGTCCCTCCACACTTCTCTCTTCCCTGTGGTAACCACAAGTTTGTTTTATCTGTGAGTCTGTTTCTATTTTATATATACATTCATTTGTATTATTTTTTAGATTCCATATATAAGTGATAAATACAGAATTTCTATTCACATTGCTGCAAATGACAGTATTTCTTTCTCTTTTATGGCTGAGTAATAGTCCATTGTGTGTGTGTGTGTGTGTGTGTGCGTGCATGTGTGGATCACATATTCTTTTTTTTCCAACTTTACACTTTTTTTTAAATTGAAAGATAATTGCTTTACGGAATTTTGTTGTTTTCTGTCAAACCTTAACATGAATCAGCCATAGGTACTAGTCAAGGCTATGGTTTTTCCAGTGGTCATGTATGGATGTGAGAGTTGAACTGTGAAGAAAGCTGATCGCCGAAGAATTGATGCTTTTGAACGGTGGTGCTAGAGAAGACTCTTGAGAGTCCTTTGGACTACAAGGAGATCCAACCAGTCCATTCTAAAGGAGATCAGTCCTGGGTGTTCATTGGAAGGACTGATGCTAAAGCTGAAACTGCAATACTTTGGCCACCTCATGCAAAGAGTTGACTCACTGGAAAAGACTCTGATGCTGGAAAGGATTGGGGGTGGGAGGAGAAGGGGACGACAGAGAATGAGATGGCTGGATGGCATCACCGACTTGATGGACATGAGTTTGAGTGAACTCTGGGAGTTGGTGATGAACAGGGAGACCTGGTGTGCTGTGATTCATGGGGTCACAAAGAGTCGGACACGACTGAGTGACTGAACTGAACTGAACTGATACATATATCCCCTCCTTTTGAACTTCCCTCCCATCTTCCTCCCCATCCCACCCCTCTAGGTTGATACAGAGCCCCTGTTTGAGTTTCCTGAGACATACAGCGAATTCCCATTGGCTATCTATTTTACATATGGAAATGTAAGGTTACCTGTTCCTCTTTCCATACATCTCACCCTCTTCGCCCACCACCCCTGTCCATAAGTCTATTCTCTATGTCTGTTCCTCCATTGCTGCCGTATAAGTAAATTGTTCAGTATCATTTTTCAGATCCCATATATTTGCAATAGAATATGGTATTTATCTTTCTCTTTCTGACTTACTTCACTCTGTGTTATAAGTTCTAGGTTCATCCACCTCGTAAGAACTGACTCAAAGTTGTTCCTTTTTATGGCTGAGTAATATTCGATTGTGCATATGTACCACAACTTCTTCATCCATTCATTCATCTGTCGATGGACAGCTAGGTTGCTTACATGTTCTAGCTACTGTAAATAGTGCTGCAATGAACAATAAGATATATGTGTCTTTTTCAATTTTGGTTTCCTCAGAGTATATGCCTAGGAGTGGGATTTCTGGGTCATATGGTGGTTTTATTCCTAGTTTTTTAAGGAATCCCCATAGTGGCTGTATCAATTTACATTCCCAACAAGAGTGCGAGAGCATTCCCTTTCCTCCATACCCTCTCCAGCATTTATTGTTTGTAGACTTTTTGATGATGGCCATTCTGACTGGTGTGAGGTGGTATCTCATTGTAGTTTTGATTTGCATTTCTCGTGATCACTGACCTAGAGCCAGACATCTTGGAATGTGAAGCCAAGTGGGCCTTAGAAAGCATCACTACGAACAAAGCTAGTGGAGGTGATGGAATTCCAGTTGAGCTATTTCAAATCTTGAAAGATGATGCTGTGAAAGTGCTGCACTCAATATGCCAGCAAGTTTGGAAAACTCAGCAGTGGCCACAGGACTGGAAAAGGTCAGTCTTCATTCCCATCCCAAAAAAGGCAATGCCAAAGAATGCTCAAACTACTGCACAATTGCACTCATCTCATACGCTAGTAAAGTCATGCTCAAAATTCTCCAAGCCAGGCTTCAGCAATATGTGAACCGTGAACTCCCAGATGTTCAAGCAGGTTTTAGAAAAGGCAGAGGAACCAGAGATCAAATTGCCAACATCCGCTGGATCATGGAGAAAGCAAGAGAGTTCCAGAAAAACATCTATTTCTGCTTCATTGACTATGCCAAAGCCTTTGACTGTGTCGATCACAATAAACTGTGGAAAATTCTGAAAGAGATGGGAATCCCAGACCACCTGACCTGCCTCTTGAGAAACCTGTATGCAGGTCAGGAAGCAACAGTCAGAACTGTACATGGAACAACAGACTGGTTCCAAATAGGAAAAGGAGTACATCAAGGCTGTATATTGTCACCTTGCTTATTTAACTTATATGCAGAGTACATCATGAGGAATGCTGGGCTGGAAGAAGCCCAAGTTGGAATCAAGATTGCTGGGAGAAATATCAATAACCTCAAATATGCAGATGACACTACCCTTATGGCAGAAAGTGAAGAGGAACTCAAAGGCCTCTTGATGAAAGTGAAAGAGGAGAGTGAAGAGGTTGGCTTGAAGCTCAACATTCAGAAAACAAAGATCATGGCATCTGGTCCCATCACCTCATGGGAAATAGATGGAAAAACAGTGGAAACAGTGTCAGATTTTATTTTTTGGGGCTCCAAAATCACTGCAGATGCTGATTGCAGCCATGAAATTAAAAGATGTTTACTCCTTGGAAGGAAAGTTATGACCAACCTTGATAGTATATTAAAAAGCAGAGACATTACTTTGCCAACAAAGGTCCATCTAGTGAAGGCTATGGTTTTTCCCGTGGTCATGTATGGATGTGAGAGTTGGACTGTGAAGAAAGCTGATCGCCGAAGAATTGATGCTTTTGAACTGTGGTGTTGGAAAAGACTCTTGAGAGTCCCTTGTACTGCAAGGAGATCAAACCAGTCCGTTCTAAAGGAGATCAATCCTGGGTGTTCATTGGAAGGACTGATGCTAAAGCTGAAACTGCAATACTTTGGCCACTTCATGCGACGAGCTGACTCACTGGAAAAGACTCTGATGCTGGGAAAGGTTGGGGGCGGGAGGAGAAGGGGACGACAGAGAATGAGATGGCTGGATGGCATCACCGACTCGATGGACATGAGTTTGAGTGAACTCTGGGAGTTGGTGATGGACAGGGAGGCCTGGCGTGCTGTGATTCATGGGGTCTCGGAGAGTCAGACACAACTGAGCGACTGAACTGAACTGAACTGAACTGAACTGAATAATGAGTGATGTTCAGCATCTTTTCATGTGTTTGTTAGTCATCTGTACATCTTCTTTGGAGATATGTTTGTTTAGGTCTTTTCCCCACTTTTTGATTGGGTTGTTTGTTTTTCTGATATTAAGTTATATGAGCTGCTTGTATATTTTGGAATTTAATCCTTTGTCAGTTATTTCATTTGCTATTATTTTCTCCCATTCTCAGGGTTGTTTTTTCACCTTGATTATAGTTTCCTTTGCTGTGTAAAAGCTTTTAAGTTTAATCAGGTCCCACTTGCTTACTTTTATTTTTATTTCCATTACTCTAGGAGGTGGCTCATAGAGGATCTTGCTTTGATTATGTCATGAGTGCTCTCCCTATGTTTTCCTCTAAGACTTTGATAGTTTCTGGTCTTAAATTTAGGTCTTTAATCCATTTTGAGTTTATCTTTGTTTATCGTGTTTGTTCAGTTCAGTTCAGTTGCTCAGCCGTGTTTGACTCCTTGCAACCCCATGAATCACAGCACGCCAGGCCTCCCTGTCCATCACCAACTCCTAGAGTTCACCCAAACTCATGTGCATTGAGTTGGTGATGCCATCCAGCCATTTCATCCTCTGTCGTCCCCTTCTCCTCCTGCCCCCAATCCCTCCCAGCATCAGGGTCTTTTCCAGTGAGTCAACTCTTCGCATGAGGTGGCCAAAGTATTGCAGTTTCAGCTTTAGCATCAGTCCTTCCAATGAACACCCAGGACTGATCTCCTTTAGGATGGATTGGTTGGATCTCCTTGCAGTCCAAGGGACTCTCAAGAGTCTTCTCCAACACCACAGTTCAAAAGCGTTAATTCTTTGGTGCTCAGCTTTCTTTGCAGTCCAACTCTTTCGTCCATACATAAGTTTATTCCTAGATATCTAATTATTTTTGTTGCAGTGGTGAATGGGATTGCTTCCTTAATTTCTCTTTCTGATTTTTCATTGTTAGTATATAGAAATGCAAGTGATTTCTGTGTATTGATTTTGAATCCTGCAACTTTGCTAAATTCACTGATTAGCTCTAGTAATTTTCTGATACTATCTTTAGGGTTTTCTATGTACAGTATCATGTCATCTGCAAACAGTGAAAGCTTTACTTCTTTTCCAATCTGGACTCCTTTTATTTCTTTTTCTTCTCTCATTGCTTTAGTGAGGACATCCAGAACAATTTTGAATAATAGTGGTGAAAGTGGACAGCCTTGTCTTGTTCCTGATCTTAGGGGAAATTCTTTCAGGTTTTCACCGTTGAGAATGTTTGCTGTAGACTTATTATATATATGGCCTTTACTATGTTGAGGGAGGTTCCTTCTATGCCCATTTCTGGAAGAGTTTTCATCATAAATGGGTGCTGAATTTTGTCAAAGGATTTTTCTGCATCTATTGAGATTATCATATGATTTTTCTTTCAATGTGTTAATATAGTGTATCACATTGATTGATTTGTGTATACTGAAAAATTCTTGCATCCCTGGAATAAGCCCAACTTGATTATGTTGTATGATCTTTTTGATGTGTTGCTGAATTCCGTTTGCTAAACTTGTGTTGAGGATTTTTGCATCTATGTTCGTCAGTGATGTTGGCCTGTAGTTTCCTTTTTTGTGTTTCTTTGTCTGGTTTTGGTATGAGGGTGATGGTGGCCTCATAGAATGAATTTGGAAGTGCTCCTTCCTCTGCAGATTTTTGAAAGAGTTTTAGAAGGATAGGCATTGCTGCTGCTGCTGCTGCTAAGTCACTTCAGTCGTGTCTGACTCTGTGCGACCCCATAGACGGAAGCCCACCAGGCTCCCCCGTCCCTGGGATTCTCCAGGCAAGAACACTGGAGTGGGTTGCCATTTCCTTCTCCAATGTGTGAAAGTGAAAAGTGAAAGTGAAGTCGCTCAGTCGTGTCCAACCCTTAGCAACCCCACGGACTGCAGCCTACCAGGCTCCTCCATCCATGGGATTTTCTAGGCAATAGTACTGGAGTGGCTTGCCATTGCCTTCTCCGAGGATAGGCATTAGCTCTTCTCTAAATGTTTGATAGGATTCTCCCGTGAAGCCATCTGGTCCTGGGCTTTCGTTTTTTGGGAGATTTTTGATCACAGCTTCAATTCCAGTGCTTGTAATTGGGTTGTTCATAATTTCTATTTCTTCCTGGTTCAGTCTTGGAAGATTGAATTTTTCTAAGAATCTGTCCATTTCTTCAAAATTACCCGTTTTATTGCCATTTGGTTTTTCATAATACTCTCTTACAATCCTTTGTATTTCTGCATTATCTGTTGTAAACTCTCCTTTTTCATTTCTAATTCTGTTGATTTGATTCTTCTCTCTTTTTTTCTTGATGAGTCTGGCTAAAGGTTTGTTAATTTTGTTTATCTTCTCAAAGAACCAGCTTTTAGTTTTATTAATCTTTACTATTGTTTCTTTTATTTCTTTTTCATTTATTTCTGCTTGGATCTTTATGATTTCTTTCCTTCTACTAATTTTGGGGCTTTTTGTTCTTCTTTTTCCAGTTGTTTTAGGTGTAAAGTTAGGTCATCTATTTGATGTTTTTCTTGTTTCTTGAGGTAAGATTGTATTGCTATAAACTTCCCTCTTAGAACTGATTTTACTGCATCCCATAGGTTTTGTGTTGACGTGTTTTCATTGTCATTTGTTCCTAGAAGATTTTTTATTTCCTTTTGATTTCTTCAGTAACCTATTGGTTATTTAGAAATGTATTGTCTTATCTCCATGTGTTTGTTTTTCTTACAGTTTTTTCTTGTAATTGATATCTAGTCTCATAGCATTGTGTTCAGAGAAGATGCTTGATATGATTTCAATTTTCTTAAATATATTGAGGTTTGATTTGTGAGCCAAGCTGTGGTCTATCCTGAAGAATGTCCCATGTGCACTTGAGAAGGTGTATTCTTGGCATTTGGATAGAATGTCCTAAAGATATCAATGAGATCCATCTCATCTAATATATCATTTAAGACTTTTGTTTCCTTATTAATTTTCTGTTTTGATGATCTGTCCAATGGTGTGAGTGAGGTGTTAAAGTCTCCTACTATTATTGTGTTACTTTCTTTAAAGACTTTTTTTATGTCTTTAAAGTAAAGACAATTTCACTGTCATAAAAATTTCTCCTTTTTTGTCTGTTAGTGTTTGTCTTATGTATTGAGGTGCTCCTATGTTGGGTGCATAGATATTTACAATTGTTATGTCTTCCTCTTGTATTGATCCCTTGATCATTATGTAGTGTCCTTTCCTATCTCTTGTAATATTCCTTATTTTAAGGTCTATTTTGTCTGATATGAGGGTTGCTACTCCAGCTTTCTTTTGCTTACCATTTGCATGGAATATATTTTTCCATCCTCTTACTTTCAGTCTGTATGTGTCTTTAGGTCTGAAGTGTGTTTCTTGTAGACAGCATATATATGGGTCTTGTTTTTGTATCCATTCATCCAGTCTGTGTCTTTTGGTTGGAGCATTTAATCCATTTACATTTAAAGTAATTATTAATATATATGTTCTTAGTGCCATTTTCTTGATTGTTTGGGGTTGATTTTGTAGATCTTTTTTCTTGTCTTGTATTTTTTGACTGTATAAGTCCCTTTAACATTTGTTGTAAAGCTGGTTTGGTGGTACTGAATTCTCTTAACTTTTGCTTCTATGAGAAGTTTTTTATTTCTCCATCAATTTTGAATGAGATCCTTGCCAGTAATCTTGGTGGTAGATTTTTCCATTTCAGTACTTTAAATATATACTGCCATTCCCTTCTGGCCTGCAGAGTTTCTGCTGAAAGATCAGCTGTTAAGCATATGAGGTTTCCCTTGTATGTTACTTGTTGCCTCTCCCTTGCTGCTCTTCTTTCTTTGTGTTAAGTCTTTGTTAGTTTGACTACTACGTGTCTTGGTGTGTTTCTCTTTGGGTTTATCGAGTATGGGACTCTGTGCCTCTTGGATTTGATTGACTATTTCCTTTTCCCCGTTCGGGAAATTTTCAACTATAATCTCTTCAAAAATGTTCTCATACCCTTTCTTTTTCTCTTCTTCTTCTGAAGTGAAGTCGCTCAGTCGTGTCCGACTTTTTGCGACCCCATGGACTGTGGCCTACCAGGCTCCTCTGTCCATGGGATTTTCCAGGCAATAGTACTGGAGTAGATTGCCATTTCCTTCTCCAGGGGATCTTCTCAACCCAGGGATTGAACCCGGGTCTCCCGCATTGTAGACAGATGCTTTACTGTCTGAGCCACCAGGGAAGTCTTCTGGGACCCCTATAATTCAAACACTGGTGCATCTGATATTGTCCCAGAGGTATATGAGACTCCTCAGTTCTTTTCATTCTTTTTACCTTATTCTGCTCTGCAGAAGTTATTTCCACCATTTTATCTTCCAGCTCACTGATTCGTTCTTCTGCTTCAGGTATTTTGCTATTGATTCCTTCCAGAGTACTTTTAATTTCAGTAATTGTGTTGATTGTTTCTGTATGTTTATTCTTTAATTCTTCTAGAGTTTTGCGTTTTCTCCATTTTGTTTTCAAGGTTTTTGGTCATCTTTACTATCATCATTCTGAATTCTTTTTCAGGTAGTTTGCCTATTTATTTCCTCTTCATTTATTTGGACTTCTATGTTTCTAATTTGTTCCTTCATTTGTGTAGTATTTCTCTGCCTTTTCATTATTTTTTTAACTTATTTAGTTTGAGGTCTCCCTTTCCCTTTCTGTGCTGAATTCTTTCTTCCATTTGATTTCTGTTCTCCTAAGGTTGGTCCAGTGGTTTTTGTAAGTTTTATATAGGGTGAGATTTGTGCTGAGTTTTTTTTTTTTGTTTGTTTGTTTTCCTCTGATGGGCAAGGCTGAGTAATCCTGTTTGCTGATGATTGGGTTTGTATTTTTGTTTTGTTTGTTGTTTAGATGAGGCATCCTGCACAGGGTGCTACTGGTATTTGGGTGATGCTGGGTCTTGTATTCAAGTTGCTTTCTTTGTGTGAGTTCTCGCTATTTGATACTCCCTAGGGTTAGTTCTCTGGTAGTCTAGGGCCTTGGAGTCGGTGCTCCCACTTCAAAGGTTCAGGGCTTGATCTCTCCCTAGGATGCCCTCCAACACTGTGCTGATCTCTGGACCTGTTGTGGGGCAGCTCAGATTCTAATCTGGTCTTACTCCTGTGTGTTCTTGCCTCCAATGCCCACAGCTATCAGAACTAGTGCATTTTCTTTTGTGGGAGCTCTCAATGTCATTTATATCTTCCATAGACATAGAGTCTGCCCAGTTGATCATGTGGATTTAATCTGCAGCTTGTTCAGCTGGTGGGAAGGTTTTGGTTCTTCTTCCTTAGCCACACTGCCCCTGGGTTTCAATTGTGCTTTTATTTTCACCTTTGCATATGGGTCATCCCCTGGGGTTTGTTCCTGAGGCTGCCCTGGAGGACTTGGGTTTGCCCCTGTGAGGGCCAGATGTGGAGGTTATGCAGCTGCTTGGGTTGCAGGGGTTCTGGCAGCAACAGATACTCAGGGAAGTTGGCAGCTAGGGCAGCAGGAAATATAATGCTCTAGAAGGGTATGGCAACCAGTATTGGCCAATACACTCCAGTATTCTTGCCTGGAGAACCCCCTTGACAGAGAAGCCTGGCAGACCACAGTCTACAGGGTTGCAAAGAGTTCGATGTGACCTAAGTGACCCTGTGTGCATAGATGCAAGATTTTTTTGCCCGCAGCAGCTCTGCCCCAATGAGAGTTGAGTGTGAAGGTGGCGCAGCTGCTTGGCTTGCGGGAACCCTGGTGGCGCCAAATGTGCAGGGACATGGACTGCCTCCGCCACAGGAGTTATGGCCCTATCAGAGTCTTTTTTCTGGCCTCTTGTAGCTGTCAATCAGAAGACCTCTTTGGCCAGTCTTTCTTCGTAGCTCTGCCCATTCAGGCACTCAGAGAGCTCCCTTTCCCGGGGTCCTTCTCTGTTGTTCCATGCGTTAGGCACACAGAGGGGTCCTTCCGGCTGGGATCCTACTCTGTAGATCGGCGTGTCAGGCACTTAACGGGGCACCCTGGGTGGGGTCCTACTCTGTAGTTCCAGGCATCAGTCATTTGATGGGTCAGCCTCTCTATTGTTCAGCTGCCAATGCTGGTATGGGGGGTGAGAGTGGCTATAGTGATGGCTCCAGCCCCTATGCATAACTAGGAGTATCTCCTTGCTTCCATGGCTGCCCAGCTTTCCTCCACAGGCATTTCCCACCACAATCTCCTCTCTCACATCCCCACGATCAGTCTCTCCACAGTCAACAGTAGCCTTCACCCTGGGATTGCTCCATAATCCCTAAACTCCAGCTGCCAGCTGCTGCACCTTCCAGGGGATCTGCCTCCCTGTCTGGGGTGTGTATGGCCGTGGCAAGGACTATCTGATTCTCTTTCCATTTAGGCTGCCACAGATCAACTGTTTCACTCTCAGCCTTAAATGTTCCTCCTCTGACTAAGACAGTTGCCCTGATGTGGGGATCAGACCCCTGCTTCAGTCCCCCCACCTGCAGAGGGCAGGTCCAGTCCTACTAACACTCCTGTTTTACCCCCTAGTTCCTTCATCCTACCAAGTTTTGTGTGGTTCTATATATTCTATTCTGCTGGTCAGTTACTCCTCTCTAAGCTGGTGTTCTGCATGCACTTCTGTGTCTGAAGGTGTATTCCTGATGTATCTGTGGAGAAAGATGTACTCCACATCCACCTACTCCTCTGCCATCTTGCTTTCCCTAAACTTTTTATTTTGTACTAGGGTATAGGCGGTTAACTGGAGAAGGCAATGGCACCCCACTCCAGTACTCTTGCCTGGAAAATCCCATGGACGGAGGAGCCTTGTGGGCTGCAGTCCATGAGGTCGCTAAGAGTCGGACACGACTGAGCGACTTCACTTTCACTGTTCACTTTCACGCATTGGAGAAGGAAATGGCAACCCACTCCAGTGTTCTTGCCTGGAGAATCCCAGGGATGGGGGAGCCTGGTAGGAGGCCATCTATGGGGTCATACAGAGTCGGACACGACTGAAGTGACTTAGCAGCAGCAGCAGCATAGGCGGTTAACAGTGTTGTGATAGTTCCAGGTGAATAGCAAAGGGACACAGCCGTATACATATACATATATCCTTTCTCCCCCAACCCCGCCCACCCACCCCCAGTCCAGCCTGGCACACAACGTTGAACAGAGTTCCATATGCTACACAGTAGGTCCTTGTTGGTTATCCATTTTGAATATAGTAGTCTGTACATGACCTTTCCAAACTCCCTAACTGTCCCTTCCCCTGGCAACTATAAGTTCGTTTTCTAAGTCTGTAAATCTCTTTCTGTTTTATAAGTAAGTTCATTTATATCATTTCTTTTTAGATTCCACATATAAGGGATGTTGTACAATATTTCTCCTTCTCTGTCCAAGTTACTTCACTCAAGATGACACTCTCTAGGTCCATCCATGTCGCTGCAAATGACATTTTTCATTATTTTTAATAGCTAAGCAATATTCTATTGTATATATGTAGCATATCTTCTTTATCCATTCCTCTGTCAAAGGATGTTTAGGTTGCTTCTATGTCTTGCTACTGCAAACAGTGCTGCTATGAAAATTTGGGTGCACATACCTTTTTGAATTAGTGTTTTCATTTTTTCTAAATATCTACTCAGGAGAGGAATTGCTGGGTCATATGGTAGTTTTATTTTTAGCTTTTTAAGGACTCTGCTTACTGTTTTCCATGGTGGCTGCACCAATTTGCATTCCCACCAGCAGTGTAGGAGGGCTCCATTTTTTCCACATCTCCATCATTTCTTCCCTGGTAGCTCAGACAGTAAAAATTCTGCCTGCAATGCAGGAAACCCTGGTTCGATCCCTGGGTTGGGAAGATCCCCTGGAAAAGGAAATGGCTATCCACTACAGTATTCTTGCCTGGAGAATTCCATGGACAGAGGAGCCTGGTGAACCACAGTCCATGGGGTCACTTAAGAGTCAGACTTGACTGTGGGACTAACACTTTCGCCAACATTCGTTATCTGTAAACTTTTTGATAATGGCCATTCTAAACAGGTGTAAAGTGATATCTTGTGGGTTTGATTTGCATTTCTCTAATAATTAGCGATGTTGAGCACCTATTCATGTGCTTATTAGCTATTTGTAAGTCTTTGGATAAAATATCTATTCAAGATAATGTTATTTATTTCCACATGACCTTGATGCTAAGGTTTCTCAGACCTCAACCCTCTCACAACTACAGGATCATTTTTGAAATGCCGTGATGGACATCATTTGGACATTCTATTTCACAGTCAGCATTTCCAAATCTAATGGATTATCTCTGACCCACCCCACTCACGCGTGCCTCTTCCCGTTGTCTCCGGTGCCCATTTTCCCTTTTCCCTGTTTCTTGTAGTAGCACACAGTCATCCCAGTCACTTTGTACTCTAAATTCTGAAACGTGTGACTCTAGACTTCTTTTCCATTCCTTTCTCTGACATGTCACTATTTACCAAATTCTTAAACTTTAATCCCACAGATTCTGTATCTATATTGTCTCTAGTAAAACTCTTCTTTCCATATCCACAACTATAGTTCAGCCTCTCATTATTTTTGTCTCACAATAGCCCATGACTGACAATCCTCCTTCAAATGCTGTTTCGTTAAAATACCCTTGACACCAAGACTCAGGGGAGCTTCCCTGTTTGGCAGCCCTTCACATGTGTTGTCACACACAACTGCTGGCAAGTAAATTGTATCCCCCTGCAACTCCACTTGTAGGGGAGATCTGGCAGCTGGTACCTGGTTTCACCTGGATTTCTTTCCATGCACTTTTCTCTATGGATTTTAATCCAGATCCTTTCACTTGAGTAAACCGCAACTGTCAGCATCACAGTTTCTTTGAGTCTTGTGAGTGCTAGCAAATCATTGAGCCCAAGGGTAGTCTTGAGGCTTTCCAAAGCATCACATCACGTGCAGACTTCAGAACTTTAACTTATAACTTGCTGGTGACTACTTCACAACTGGTTACAGCCCACCAGCAAATCCTAACATGTGGGTTGTATATTGTGAGGGGAGGGAACATGCCTTTCTTTTTATTCCCTGATGATTCCATACACACAAAGCATCCTTCTCATTTTGATTTTGCCTCCCAGGTAAGTCTGTCATCAAAAAAATGAACTGATTTTAGGAACTTTCAAGAAGTCTAGCCACTGATTTATGGATATCTCCTGATAAATCAGTAAGATGACTTCTGATTATGACTTGGGTTACCGTGAAAATTGCCACATGGAGAAAATTCCCTGAAATAGGCCAAAGAAAGCTTTTCTGCCAATGGGATGGTTGTATATTTTATTTAATTAATTTTGCTTACATCCTTGAGTCTCATGCAAACTAAGGTTTGTTTTTATTGATATGGATAATTCTTATCATGTGATCACCAGGCACTGCCAATAACGAGATTCTGAGCTTTTGGGGGTGGTGGTGGATGTTCAATTAGCTATCTAATTGAGGGCCTGTAATGTGAGGGCATGTTGGGCCCCAGTGGTCCTTCCTTAGACTACAGCATCACTATTTCCATCTCTGTTATATCTCTCAATTTCTACATAACTCAAGTCTCTTTCAAAAAATAAGATGTAATCTTAAAACAAGTGAGTTTTGCTAGATGGTTCTTGTCTCCATGTTCAGATGACTCTGAGAGAATTGAACTTATTTATTCAACAAATGTGATTTACCCCAGATTCCTGTAGCTGGACAAAAAGACAATATGAGAGTTTTTCCTTGTAACATTGTGCCTTGCCAACTATTCTCCTGGTACTAGAAAATTGATCTTTTTCTATCTCTAGCAATTCTATCTTCTGGGGTACACTTCTCAAACTTTAATGTGCCTATGAGTCATTTGGAGGTTTCTGTTAAAATTCAGGCTCCAATTCACAGGTTTGGGCTGGGGCATGACATGTTGCATTTTTAAAAGCCCTCAAGTGATGCTAGTACTGCTGGTGGACCACACTTTGAGTGCATGGGGTAGAGCAAGTCTCTGGGGAACAGACACAGGTAGACCAGGTGGTCACTTATACCACTGGAATTGAAGGGACAGAAATTAAGACTTTGGTCCACTGCAAAGTATCCATCCCACAACCTGTCATTCTACCATGATGGTTTTATGCCTTTGTCTGATCAAATTTTCCCAGTCCTAGGAATCCTATGTTAAAATGTAAATACTTTTTGATAAAAACATACATTATGTCCAGCTATTACCCAAGCAGAGATCCCTTGAAGCCTGTTGAAAACAAAGATGGCAGTTGGGCTATGAGAGAGGGTGCTGACTTTTCAGCAGTTCAGAAAGAGATGCTGTTCTAAAGGAAGGAATATCAGATAGGAATGCTTTTAGTTGCAAGTGACAGAAAACCCAATTAAGGGTGATTCAAGCAATACAGACATTCATTCATCTCAGCATACAAGAAGTTGAGCAGTTAAGGGCTCAATCATATCATCAAGAATTCAGGTTCTTTCTGTCTTCCAACAACCAGTTTCTTTTTTTTTAAATGTATTTATTTATTTTAATTGGAGGATAATTACTTTACCATATTGTGATGGTTTTGCCATACATTAATATGAATCAGCATAGGTATACATATGTCCCCCCATCCTGAACCCATCTCCCACTCCCTGCCCACCCTATCCCTCCAGGTTGTCCCAGAGCACCAGCTTTGGGTACCCTGCTTCATGCATCAAACTCGCACTGGTTATCTATTTTATATTTCAATGCTATTCTCTCAAATCATCCCACCCTCTCCTTCTCCCACTGAGTCCAAAAGTCTGTTCTTTACATCTGTAACAACCAGCTTCTTCATCTTTGATTATTCACGCTTTATCCTTGTGTTTATTGCATCGTGACCCCAAAATGGCAGCTACAGTTTCAGGCATCACTTTCACTTTGAAAATGGAGGGAAAGAAAACAGCTTTGCAAATGACATCTGTGCCTTTTTACTAGGAGAGCAAAATTCTGAGCAAAAGCTTCAAGCCCTCCTTTAAACTGGAAAGGGGGATGGGGTTACCCTGGGCTTGCAGTAACCATGACTCACTCTCCTGAGGTTAGGAGGGGGGGGCCTGCCCTTCCCGATAACTAAGCAAATCCACCTAATATATGATCAGGGAGTGCAATGTGGGGCAAACAACACCGAGCAGACTATGAGCAGTGCCTGCCCAGGGAAGAAACCAGTTTGTACTTGTGAGGAAGGCAGCAGAACACCAATGCTCAATTCCCTCAGTGCCTCAGTTCGAGCCGGGTCCAGCCTTCCCACACTCATCCTATATCTCCCCATGACTTCTTCATTTTACAGATTAGAACTCAGAAAAGAATCTTGCCCAAAGCCACGTAGTTTGTAACTGGAGGATGTGGGGTTTGAGTGGGCTCTCTGATTCCGAAGCTCTGCACCCTCACACTAATTCTTCTACATTCAGGTAAGGGTCTTGCTCAGAGCGGTCACCCTGTGAGTTTTAAAAACTTGTTCAAGAGCTCTGCTTTGCTGAAAAAGTCTTTACACCCCTTCCTTTGGAATTGCTTTGAGCCCAGTTACTGGTCACATACACATGTACACGCGCGCGCACGCGCACGCACACACACACACACACACATTGAGAGAGAGAAAAGGCTGTATTACTTTAAGGCAGTTACATCTCAGAACCACAAAGTTCCAGATATGCATTATCAAACATACAGCTCTAACTTGGAATACATATTACTTTTCCCCTTTACCTCTGCCTCTGTTCCACCAGTCATTGTTATCATCTGTCTCTTTCAAAATTATTACAGGCTTATTGAGAAAACTTTAGAACAGAAACAAAAATTCACTCTAGGGCTGCAGTCAAGTCTTCAGCATTGTATTTGCCTTCTTCAATTTTCTAGTAATTTTCCTATACTAGATCTCTATTCACTCCAGATACAAAAAGCTTTCCACTATTTCACTGGGTATCTTGTCTGATGGGAATCCAACTCAGGCAATTATAGGATTCTAGTGGAGGGCACCTCATTTGGGCTAGCTTGCCAACTGATTTGTTTCTGCCTCCATTGATTAAATTTCTTTTGAGAGGCCTCCAGCAATTAGGCACTCAGACCCTCGAGCAAGGATCAGTGCTAGGACCCCCAACAGAAACAGATGTCTGGAAACATATCCTATTCTTTCCATTTCGGGCCCCTCAGTTCTGCCTGGTGGGGAAATTACTTGGCTTCTGTTAGTGTTGTTGGTCTTCCTTGGCCTGGGTACACCTGGACTGGGCCGTCTGTCCCCTTTTCTGAGCTGCAGCCAAGTGTTTGGATAGAAGAGGATGTCCCACCCCCTGGTGCAGTTCTCATAAACACTCATCTCATACACATCATCCAATCCACGTGCTAGATTTGCTCGGCCTTTCAGGAGAAATTAAAAATACATGTAATGCCTTTTCTAAAGTGCTGACTTAGGGTAAAAGGAAAAAGGGAAAGAATGAGCATTGGAGGTAGAGAGAGGAAGGAAGACAGTTCTCACTTTGTACTGGGAACAAGCCTAGCCATTTTGGCATCCATTATATCTTTCCACCCTCATGAGCCATTATAAGGCATTATTCTTTACATTTTGCAGATGGGGATATTGAGGTTCAGAGAGGCTGAGAAAATTAGCAAGATCACACAGCTTATAAATGGTAAATCTGGGATTTGAATAGTCTCTCTGAGTGCAGAGCCTCTTTCCATAACGTCTTGATGTTTTGGATGCCTAGGACACTATTTTGGAAAAAAGAATGGAAAATAAACTCCATCCTTTTCCTTCTCCTAGAGATTTCAAATTGTCTCAGTGTCTCCCGCAATAACATATAGATGATGATCACTGGGGTAAAACCACTGCTCCAGCAGGCTGTGGAAAACCAAGACATGACATTTTTAATCCTTTAGCTGCAAAGATTGGAGCATGGAAATATAGTCCATGAAGACACAGGCCTAAGATGAATGAAGATAGCCCTAGCTATTCCTTTCCAATATTTCCTCTCCTATGTCCTTCTAAACAAATTTCCCAGGCTCTAAACTCAAAGAATTCTATTCCCTTAGCAGTTCAGGGGTTCAGCCTCTGATCTGGCCAGACCTCTGGCCCAGCTTCAAGTTCCCTCCTCCCACACACAGGAAAAGAGCCAGAGCTCTGCTGGTCTGGGAGTCCCAAAGCCAGGCGCAGAGGCAGCCTGGGTTTTTGTGGCTTCCTCTCACACTTAGGAGCATCCTTCTCTCCTCTACCCTTACCTCCCTTTCAATTACATTTTCTGACACTATAGCCTTCAAGTCAGCAGCAGCTATAGCTGTTCAGTAGACCTGGCTCTCGAAATGAGTTGTTTGGAAAAAGCACTGATACTAAAAGCAATTATTGTTGCGTTTCACCTTTCTATACCTCCATCCTATCATCTAGACTCATTAGCACAAGATATGCACCTATACTACGCACACACACATACAAACACACATACATAATTCAGTTTTATATGAATTAATTTTATGAATTGAGTTTTATATGAATCTTTTATATGAAAATACATAATTCTTTGTATTGATATCTATATCAACAATCCTAGGCCAAGCAAGTCTCCTGTCCTCTGAAGAAGCCCTTTGGCTCTAAAGTCTAATTTGATAGGATGAGATTGGAGGTTGTGGAGAGAACTTATAGAAAACTCCTTGTGACACTCATCAAAAAACTGGGTCAAGTCCTAGCCCTCCACTGATCACCTAAATGACTGCAAATCTCACTGAGCTTTAACATCTTCCCCTTTTCTGTGGAAACTGCGTGTGAGTTAACACTGTGTGGGAGAATTAAACAGAATAACTATTGTATGGGCTTCCCTGGTAGCTCAGCTGGTAAAGAATCCACCTGCAATGTAGGAGACCCTAGTTTGATCCTTGTGCTGGGAAGATTCCCTGCAGAAGGGATAGGCTACCCACTCTAGTATTCTTGGGCTTCCCTGGTTGTTCAGATGGCAAAGAATCTGCCTGCAATGTGGGAGAGCTGGGCTCAATTCCTGGGTCAGGACGATCCCCTGGAGAAGGGCATGGCAACCCACTATAGTATTCTTGCCTGGAGAATCCCCATGGACAGAGGAGCCTGGCGGGCTACAGTCCATGAGGTTGCAAAGAGTTGGACATGACTGAGTGACTAAGCATAGCACAGCACATTGTATGGCAACTGTGATCATTATCATAATGATGAATATTTCATGCCTGGTCACTAGAGGTGGTAGGTCACTACTGTCCTTCACCCTTTTGTTCTTTTCCATTTCCCCTATAAAACTCTGAAAAGCATGAACAGTACAGATTTGCTCCTAGTTCCCATGGCAAGTACCCAATTTTCCTTTGGGGGGGGTATAGTTGTCAGTCAGAATCTGGCATGGGATGGTACCTGAGGTAGAGTGGATGGGGAGGTAGGATTTCCTAGTGATTCAAAATCATTCACTGTTTGTGCTACCAGAGAGCATTTTTCCTATCCCGTCCTTCTTCTTCCCAGATCTTCCACTACATAGCCTGTTAGGTAAAGTACAGCTATGTGGGCAAGAAACAAGCAGATTTGTAGCAATGACTAAACTTGAGGCACCATCTGCACACCCCCTGCCCAACCCCAACAGTCTCCTTGGTGATAGGAGAGGGGCCCCACAGAATACACATCCCTGGCAAAGGAAGGAAAAAAGCTGCTGGCATGGACACAAAGACCCTCATGGAGATGGCAGACCTTACCAGAGTGTGCCCTCCTGCCAACCTCCAACATTATTTTAGGGGATCCTAATTCGATATCTGCTATGCGGCCCCAGGACATCTGGGCAGAAAATAAACAATAAGCTATTCTGTGGTTCATCCACACTAGCCATACATAGCTACCAAGGACCAACGCAAGCCAGTCCTCTTGGCTACAGCAGGGTTTACACCAGGGACCAAAGGACAAGAGTAGACACAGACAGCTCTGTTGACTGGAGATCCACACAGGATCAATGTGCCTTCTGTTCTCACTGTGAGAGATGGATGGGAAACTCCACACTTCTAGGTGGAAGAGGCTAGGCTGAGTTTCAAGGGGATATTGGAGTGGGTTGCCATGTCCTACTTCAGAGGATCTTCCCAACCCAGGGATTGAACCCAGGTCTCCTGCACTGCAGGCAGATGCTTTACCATCAGAGCCACTAGGAAGAGCATATGTAGCATGCTTTGTTATAATTTAGCTCAAAGTTTCCACACATTGAGGCTGTCCCTTCCACACTGCTGTTCTTTGAATTGAAACAAGAAAGAATCTCAAGAGCAAGACCAAAAATAAGTGGTCCAGAT
Source organism: Moschus berezovskii (assembly GCF_049115385.1). Taxonomy (NCBI): domain Eukaryota; kingdom Metazoa; phylum Chordata; class Mammalia; order Artiodactyla; family Moschidae; genus Moschus; species Moschus berezovskii. Next base: position 54,433,346 of record NC_142477.1, on the reverse strand, counting down.
GCTTCCTTAAGACCCTGCAAGATCCCCTGAAAATAAACTTGAGTCTTATTCCACATTAGGACATAAAAAAATACAAGACATAAGTGCTGCTCTCAGGGCAAACATCCCTGAAGTCAGATAGGGAATGCACACCAGCAAGAGAAGGAGCAAAACAGCCTCATCATATGGAAACTTTGGGCTAAATTGTTTCATTCAGGTCAGTTCAGTTCAGTCGCTCAGTCGTGTCCGACTCTTTGCAACCCCATGAATCACAGCATGCCAGGCCTCCCTGTCCATCACCAACTCCCGGAGTTCACTCAAACCCACCTCCATTGAGTCGGTGATGCCATCCAGCCATCTCATTCTCTGTCATCCCCTTCTCCTCCTGCCCTCAATCCCTCCCAGCATCAGAGTCTTTTCCAGTGAGTCAACTCCTCGTATGAGGTGGCCAAAGTATTGGAGTTTCAGCTTTAGCATCAGTCCTTCCAGTGAACACCCAGGACTGATCTCCTTTAGAATGGACTGGTTGGATCTCCTTGCAGTCCAAGGGACTCTCAAGAGTCTTCTCCAACACCACAGTTCAAAAGCATCTATTCTTCGGCCATCAGCTTTCTTCACAGTCCAACTCTCACATCCATACATGACCACTTGAAAAACCACAGCCTTGACTAGACGGACCTTGGTTGGCAAAGTAATGTCTCTGCTTTTTAATATGCTATCTAGGTTGGTCATAACTTTCCTTTAGTTCTCCTAAAAACTAAAAACAAACAATCAGGCAAATCAAACTGAGGTTTCATTCTGCCCAATACTTGGCCAAAACACTTAAAATTTTCAACGTGAAAGACAAAAACACCTGGGGAATGAATGTTCTAGGTTGAAGGAAATCTAAGAGACATGAAGACAAAATACAACATTTGATTCTGTATTCACTCCTAGATTTTTAAAAGAAAGCTACAAAGGGCATTATGAGAACAAGTGAGGAAACATGAAGACAGGATGAATAATAGCTAAGAGTTTTGTACTGGTGTTAAATTTCCTAATGGGATATTTTAATGAGACTTTGCAGGAGAATGCCTTTGTTCTTAGTGGGACTAGATTGAAATATTTAAGGATTATTGTTGTTGTTTAGTCAGTAAATCATGTCCAACTCTACAATCACATGGACTGTAGCTTGACAGGCTGCTCTGTCCATGGAATTTTCCAGGAAAGAATACTGGAAAGGTAGCCATTTCCTTCTCCAGGGGGTCTTCCCAACCCAGGGATCAAAGTCAAGTCTCCTGCTTGGCAGGAGGATTCTTTACTACTGAGCTACCTGGGAAGCCCATATTTAAGAGTAAAATGTCACTAACTTACAAATTGTTCAGCAAAATACTACCGGTGGTGATGATAATGTTAACTCCCACCCCAATCCCAACCCTGCCTAACACACATACACATACACACATGAGTTTTCATGTTATAGAGAAAGGAATTCAAGATTAAAAGATGCTCAAGAGACAAAAACACAATGCCTGGGCCATGCATGAATTCTAAATGCAACAAACTGACTACAAAAGGGTATTTTTGAGATTACCTGGGATTGAACATGAATTAAATACTAGAAAATATTAAGGAATCGTCATTTATTCTGAGTGTGAAAGTAGCATATTGTTGTTATGTAAAGAAAGCCTTTTATCTGTTAAAGAAAATAAAATGCTATCACATTTTACAAGCAAAATGATACGTTGTCTGGGATTTGCTCTAACATAGTGTAGAAAAGAAAACATAAAGATAAGTGAGATGAAATAGAATATGAGATAATTGTTTAAGCTGGGTAATGGATACATGGAAGTTCTTTACACTGTTTGCCTCTCAGCTTTATGTCCAAAAATCTTAATAATGAAAAGTTGTTTGAAAAATCAAAATACATGCAGTGGGATGCTAGAGAATATAATCACTCCTTCTTAAAGATAGGGATAAATCATTTACAAAGAGTTGTACATTTATAAATTATGTTTAGGAATTTGAGGTTGGGTGTATATGGTACACACACACACACTTTTTAAAAAATGCCCCAAGACACTGTTATCCACATCCTAACCCCAGAGGTGACATGTGATAAGCAGTACTTTCCCACTGATAGTTGATTACCTAGTAGATCAACAACAGCCTTCCAAGTTCAATATTTTCTTAAATTTACTTTACGTTAGAATCGTTCTCCCTCATTCCAAATCCGTCCATCTTACCCACTCCTTAAGACAAAGTATATGAATATTACTTTCCAAAGGGGTCCAGCACAGATATTTTTCACTCCTGTTTGGTTAAGGCAGGATTGCAGCAATGGGATAAGTATGGACAGTCTCACAGTCAGTCTGTGGTTGGGCTAAGACTTGGACCTTGGACCCTAGACTTCTGCTCTACCCATGTCCTTTCTTGACCATCCATAATGAAGGCAGCTCTAGTCTCTATAGTAACCAATCTGCTTAAAATAGGAATTATGTGGGGAACAAAACATTTAAAGCCAATGGGATCCATTCATACCCAAACAATGTCCATTTAAGGGCTGTTACTCAAGTTGGCGGTTTGAATGGTCTCCCATCATAGGCTCATGGAAAGGCAGTGTGTGTGTAGGGGGGAGGTGCTGTATGGTCCATTCTATACAGGATCTTGCATGCTATTACCCCTTTCCCCATCCTTGAAACATTTCTTTATGGTCTAGAGTCATAAGCCATTAAAGCAAACTTTTATCAATGCAGTTATATGGCCACAAGAGTGAGACAAAAATGAAGTCTGAAAATCTCTTATTGGCAGAGGAAGCTTCCCAAATGAGAAATGGGAGTGAATGCAAATCCTTCAGAGAAACCTGACAACTTCATGCATTACCTTCCATTTACAAGGTGGGGCTTTGAATAGTTTTCCTACCAAGTCAGTTTCCCTGGGTGGAGGTTGAGCAAAAGGTAGTCTTTGGGAAGGAAGTGGAGCCAGAGCTGACATGGTACAAAAATGGGGGAGTAGAAGATTCCAGCACCTTACAATGAGCACTTCCTCAGAGGGTTTGTGAGGATTCAGCAGGGATGCCCTAAAAGTATATTGATGTGGATTCCACATGATTAACATTGTCATTTTTTTTATTGCTTCCATATGCCAGCCAGAACTTTTGGCTTTCACACTAGAAAATATCTATCCACTCTGACCCATTTTGCCACCCCTCATTCTGGAACAGTTTTGATTCTAAAATACTGCATAGCATGGGGTCTTTCTCACCTATCCCTATAGAGAAACCCAGCATTTTTATTTTGAATCTTCCCAAGTGGAAAAAGACAAGCAGTGACATTCATTTCTCTTTTGATCTTTTTTCTTTCTTCTATTCAAGAAACATGTACTGGCTAGAAGCCTGGTGCCAGGCCTGGAGTCTAGTTGCTCACTAGAATACAAGTGCCTCGAAGTGACAGACAAGTAAACAGTTGAATTAATTACAGTGCAGCTAAGCTTACCAGACTCAGCAAATTAAAAATGGATCTTCAGTTAAGTTTTAAATTAAGGTGCATAACCAATAATGCTTAGTATAAACGTGTTCCCAGTTTCCGTAGTGTAGTGGTTATCTCATTTGCCTAACACTCAAAAGGTCCCTGTTTCGAAATCACATGTGCAGTCTCTCCTTGGGCTTCTCCAGTGGCTCAATGGTAAAGAATCGCCTACAATGCAAGAGGCACAGGTTCAATCCGTGGGTTGGGAGGATCTCCAGGAGAAGAAAGTGGCAACTTGCTCCATTAGTCTTCCCTGGAAATTCCCATGGACAGAGGAGCCTGGTGGGCTGCAGTCCATGGGGTTGCAAAGTGTCAGACATGACTGAGCGACTAATATTACAGAGGACTGACAAATAACTCAAATTATTCATTATTTATATGAAGTTCAAAAGTGACTGGGCATTCTGTATTATCCACATCAGAATAGCTGCTACTGATGAATATAAACAGGAAGGACTGTGGGAGCACAAAGGCCTGAACAATTCCTGTGCCCTTCACAGAGGAGGCAACGTAAATGATGCCTTAACATAAGAAATGATGTTTTCCAGGGAATAAGAGGAGGAAGGACCTGCACCTACCAGGGGCCTGAAGGGTAAACCAGATCACAATGTTTGGACAAGTGTAGGACAGCTAGAGCATAGATGTCCTTAGGGAGAAGTGGCTTGAGGTCAGCTAAGGAGACTGGATATACACAAAAGGCCAGAGGGGTCCTCCAAAGATTTTATGCCTACAAGCGTCAGGGTCTGACATTTTTAGGATGAAAGAGAATGAACCGTAGGAAAAGAGGGTTAAAAGGAGCAGTGAGCAGACTGTAACAGTCTTGCAGGGAAATTTCCTGAGGACTGAAACTAGGTCAATAGCTCTGGAGATGAGAAGAGAAGGTAGATTGGAGAGATGAGAGTCTGTTGATGGATAAGGCAGTTGGCCATGATAACTGTCCCTCTGCAGTGTGTAGCTTGGGAGTCTGGGAGAATAATGATGCTGTACGTAGCTCCCAATGGGATGATGTATTGACTCCAGTCTAGCAATTTAACAGCAGTTAGTTAACATTAGGAATCTACCCTTCAGGGATAGTTAATTAGCAATAGAGAATTCCAATCAGGAATCAATACTTTTCAGAAGTGGTTACTTAGCACTTTGGTGTGTCTAAATCCACCCAAGTAGGTTTATGACTTAGCATAAGGGATAGGTGATAAGTTAGGAGGAAAAATCTGGCAAGCCTAGCTTCAGCTTCAGATCTCTGTCCTCATCTTTAAAAAAAAAAAAAGTTTATTTATTTGCCAGGTCTTGGCTGCAGCACATGGGATCTTCCGTCTTGGTTGTGGCATGTGGGATCTTTCAGTTTTGACATACAAACTCTTGCAACTTGTGGGATCTAGTTCCCTGATCAGGGATTGAATGTGGGTCCCCTGTATTGGAAGCACCGAGTCTTAGTCACTGGACCACCAGGGAAGTCCCCTGCATCTATAATTTCATAAAGAACCTGACCTTCTAAGACTGGCCCATTCTTCCTTTTAAATATCTTTGCATTTGTTTCTCATGCCTATGAATAAATAGTAACATATCCTCCAAAACTTGATCCACGACTCACTTTCATATAATGTACTCCCATTTGACTATGCCATTCGTTTTCACAATCTCACTGGTAGTGAGGGTGTGAATAAGTGATCTTGCAGCGTTTCCACATCTACCATCTAATGCCAAAAGAACATTAGCTATTTGCTAGATGACCAAATTGGCTTAAAGTTATTCAAAATAGATGCTACTAGAAACCGACTCTAGGCAGAAGCAAGGAGTTTCCTTTAAAGATCATGGAACTCCACTTGGACTCCTGCCCTGCGGGTTGTAGGCTCATTCAGAGCAGACTTCAGGCCACACCTCCAGTGGGGATGCCCCTTATCAACCCTCGAGAAGCCAGGTTTAACCGATGAAGTTCAGCTATAGGATCATGATCACACATGACAATTTTCTCAAAAGACTTAAAAAATAAAGTCTATCCAAGCATTCCATCACAAATGTGGGCTCCAAATAGAAGATTTTACTGTAAACTTTCCAGACGTTCAGACTCCACTGTTATTTTTGAAAACGCATTCCAATAACAGATGCCCCTTCAGTTGGGGTATGGTTTGATAGAAAGCAGCAGGCACAATTTAAAAGGAAAAAATAGCTTTCTTGAGGCACGTCAAAACAAATTAGCAGTGATGCCAAAATTATTTCCTGTTGGATTTAATAAAGTTAACAAGATAAGTAAATATGAAAAACAGCAGTAGGAAGCAGGGAATAATTTCCTCCCTAACACGGAGCTCTTTCAGACATTGATAACAATAGATCTGGACTTCCGTTTCTCTATTTTTATTTACCACAATACCCCCCTTCCATTTCTATTTTTCAAAATGTCCTTCAAGATTTTTTTTTGAGATGAAGTTATTTATGATATTATGACTGTTTTGAAACCTGTGATTCAAGTATTTTTGCTGCTTTTCATGTTCTATTTCCACATTAAATGTTATTGTTTAGTCGTTAAGTTATGTCAATCCTGGGTGTTCATTGGAAGGACTGATGCTAAAGCCGAAACTCCAATACTTTGGCCACCTCATGCGACGAGTTGACTCACTGGAAAATACTCTGATGCTGGGAGGGATTGGGGGCAGGGGGAGAAGGGGACGACAGAGAATGAGATGGCTGGATGGCATCACCGACTCAATGGACATGAGTTTGAGTGAACTCCGGGAGTTGGTGATGGACAGGGAGGCCTGGCGTGCTGTGATTCATGGGGTCACAAAGAGTTGGACACAACTGAGCGACTGAACTGAACTGAGCCTGCCAGACTCCTCTGTCCATGGGATTTCCCAGGCAAGAATACTGGAGTGGGTAGCCATTTCCTTCTCAAGGGGATCTTCCTGACCCAGGGATCAAACCTGTGTCCCCAACATTGACAGGCAGATTCTTTACTTCTCTGCCACCTGGGAAGCCCTACATTAAATATAGAACCACCAAATAAACTGTTCAAATAGTCATTGGGGAGAAGATTGATGCTATTATTTAAAGAACATTTAGAGACTGTATCTTTCACTAAGTTTCCGTTCCATTCCGTTCTGTTGCTCAGTCATGTCCGACTCTCCGTGACCCCATGAATCACAGCACACCAGGCCTCCCTGTCCATCACCAACTCCCGGAGTTCACTCAAACTCATGTCCATCGAGGCGGTGATGCCATCCAGCCATCTCATTCTCTGTCGTCCCCTTCTCCTCCCGCCCTCAATCACTCCCAGCATCAGTCTTTTCCAATGAGTCAACTCGTCGCATGAGGTGGCCAAAGTATTGAAGTTTCAGCTTTAGCGTCTTAGCATAAATAATCGAGACAGCAGAAAGTGAAAGAGATAGTAACTTCCAATCTGAAAGCAGGCTTCCTCAAAGACAGTTTTATTATTGCTTACAGTCATTAATCCCTTAGCTTATACACAAAGGACCTTAGAGATTTAGGAAGGCACAAGGTCTTGAGATCATCAGACTTGTTTCTAGTCCCAATTCTTTCACTATTATTTAATCACTTTATCTCTTTAGTCCTAGTTTTACCATCTGAAAAACCAAAAGGTGGAATCCTTGGGACTTCCCTGGTGGTCCAGTGGCTGGCTCGAAAATCCCACTACAGGGTGCCTAGGTTCAATCCCTTGTCAGAGAACTGGATCCTACAGGCAGCAACTAAGACGTGGTGCCCTTCTTTAGGACTGGGAGAAGGAAGTTCAGTTCAGTTCAGTCGCTCAGTCGTGTCCAACACTTTGCGGCCCCATGAACTGCAGCACGCCAGGCCTCCCTGTCTATCACCAATGCCAGAGTCTACCCAAACTCATGTCCATCGAGTCAGTGTTGCCATCCAACCATCTCATCCTCTGTCAGCCCCTTCTCTCCCTGCCTTCAGTCTTTCCCAGCATCAGGGTCTTTTCCAATGAGTCAGCTCTTCGCATCAGGTGGCCAAAGTATTGGAGTTTCAGCTTCAGCATCAGCCCTTCCAATGAATATTCAGGACTGATTCCCTTAGGATGGAATGGTTGGATCTCCATGCAGTCCAAGGGACTCTCAAGAGTTTTCTCCAACACCACAGTTCAAAAGCATCAATTCTTCAGCACTCAGATTTCTTTATAGTCCAACTCTCATTTCCATACATGACTACTGGAAAAAACATAGCTTTGACTAGACAGAACTTGGTCAGCAATGTCTCTGCTTTTCAACTTGCTGTCTCGGTTGGTCATACTTTTACTTCCAAGAACAAGTTTCTTTTAATTTCATAGCTACAGTCACCATTTGCAGTAATTTTGGAGCTCAAAAAAATAAAGTCTGTCACTGTTTCCATTGTTTCCCCAATTGTTTCCATTGTTTCATGTTTACCATGAAGTGATGGGACCGGATGCCATGATCTCAGTTTTCTGAATGTTGAGTTTTAAGCCAACTGTTTCACTCTCCTCTTTCACTTTCATCAAGAGGCTCTTTAATTCCTCTTCATTTTCTGCCATAAGGGTGGCGGCATCTGTGTATTTGAGGTTATTGATATTTCTCCCGGCAATCTTGATTCCAGCTTGTGCTTCCTCCAGCCCAGCGTTTCTCATGATGTACTCTGCATATCAGTTAAATAAGCAGGGTGAGGAGAGTGAAAAGGTTGGCTTGAAGCTCAACATTCAGAAAACAAAGATCATGGCATCTGGTCCCATCACTTCATAGGAAATAGATGGGAAAACAGTGGAAACAGTGTCAGATTTTATTTTTGGGGGCTCCAAAATCACTGCGGATGCTGATTGCAGCCATGAAATTAAAAGACGCTTCCTCCTTGGAAGGAAAGTTATGACCAACCTAGACAGCATATTAAAAAGCAGAGACATTACTTTGCCAACAAAGGTCCATCTAGTCAAGGCTATGGTTTTTCCAGTGGTCATGTATGGATATGAGAGTTGGACTGTGAAGAAAGATGATAGCCGAAAAATTGATGCTTTTGAACTGTGGTGCTGGAGAAGACTCTTGAGAGTCCCTTGGACTGCAAGGAGATCCAACCAGTCCATTCTAAAGGAGATCGATCCTGGGTGTTCATTGGAAGGACTGATGCTAAAGCTGAAACTGCAATACTTTGGCCACCTCATGCGACGAGTTGACTCACTGGAAAAGTCTCTGATGCTGGGAGGGATTGGGGGCAGGGGGAGAAGGGGTCGACAGAGAATGAGATGGCTGGATGGCATCACCGACTCAATGAACATGAGTTTGAGTGAACTCCGGGAGTTGGTGATGGACAGGGAGGCCTGGCGTGCTGTGATTCATGGGGTCGCAAAGAGTTGGACACAACTGAGCGACTGAACTGAACTGAACTGAAGCAGGGTGACAACATACAGCCTTGATGTACTCCTTTCCCAATTTGGAACCAGTCTGTTGTTCCATGTCCAGTTCTAACTGTTGCTTCTTGACCTGCATACAGATTTCTCAGGAGGCAGGTCAGGTGGTCTGGTATTCCCATCTCTTTCAGAATTTTCCACAGTTTGTTGTGATCCACACAGTCAAAGCTTTGGCATAATCAATAAAACAGAAGTAGATGTTTTTCTGGAACTCTCTTGCTTATTTGATAATCCAACGGATGTTGACAATTTGATCTCTGGTTCTGCTGCCTTTTCTAAATCCAGCATGAACATCTGGAAGCTCTCGGTTCACGTACTGTTGGAACCTGGCTTGGAGAATTTTGAGCATTACTTTTCTAGCGTGTGAGATGAGTGCAATTGTGCAGTAGTTTGAACATTCTTTGGCATTGCCTTTCTTTGGGATTGAAATAAAAACTGACCTTTTCCGGTCCTGTTGCCATTGCTGCATTTTCCAAATTTCCTGGCATACTGAGTGCAGCACTTTCACAACATTGTCTTTTAGGATTTGAAATAGCTCTACTGGAATTCCATCACCTCCACTAGCTTTGTTCATAGTGATGTTTCCTAAGGCCCATTTCACTTCACATTCCAGGATGTCTGGCTTTAGGTGAGTGATCACACCATCATGGTTATCTGGGTCATAAAGATCTCTTTTGTACAGCTCTTCTGTGTATTCTTGCCACTTCTTCTTAATATCTTCTGCTTCTATTAGGTCCATACCATTTCTGTCCTTTATTGAACCCATCTTTGCATGAAATATTCCCTTGGTATCTCTAATTTTCTTAAAGAGATGTCTAGTCTTCCCCATTCTATTTTTTTCCTCTATTTCTTTGCATTGATCGCTGAGGAAGGCTTTCTTATCTCTCCTTGCTATTCTTTGGAACTCTGCATTCAAATGGGTATATCTTTCCTTTCTCCTTTGCCTTTCTCTTCTCTTCTTTTCTCAGCTGTTTGTAAGGCCTCCTCAGACAACCATTTTGCCTTTTTTCATTTCTTTTTCTTGGGAATAGTCTTGATCCCTGTCTCCTGTACAATGTCACGAACCTCCGTCCATAGTTCTTTAGGGACTCCGTCTATCAGATCTAATCCCTTAAATCTATTTGTTACTTCCACTCTAAGATGGTAAGGGATTTGATTTAGGTCATACCTGAATGGTCTAGTTGTTTTCCCTACATTCTTCAATTTAAATCTGAATTTGACAATAAGGAGTTCTTAATCTGAGCCACAGTCAGATCCTGGTCTTGTTTTTGCTGACTATGTGGAGTTTCTCAGTTTCTCCATCTTTGGCTGCAAAGAATATAATCAGTCTGATTTCGGTATTGACCATCTGGTGATGTCCATGTATAGATTCTTCTCTTATGTTGTTGAAAGAGGGTGTTTGCTATGACCAGTGCGTTTTCTTGGCAAAACTCTATTAGCCCTTGACCTGCTTTGTTTTGTACTCCAAGGCCAAATTTGCCTGTTACTCTCGGGTATCTCTTGACTCCCTACTTTTACATTCCAGTCCCCTATGATGAAAAGGATATCTTTTTTGGTGTCAGTTCTAGAAGGTCTTGTAGGTTTTCATAGAGCCGTTCAACTTCTTCAGCATTATTGGTTAGGGCATAGACTTGGATTACTGTGATATTGAATGGTTTGCCTTGGAAATGAAGAGATCATTCTGTCATTTTCGTGATTGCATCCAAGTACTGCAATTCAGATTCTTTTGTTGACTATGGGGGCTACTCCACTTCTTCTAAGTGATTCTTGCCATAGTAATAGATATAAGGGTCATTTGAGTTAAATTTACCCATTCCAGTCCATTTTAGTTCTTGATGCTCACTCTTGTCATCTCCTGTTTGACCGCTTCCAATTTGCCTTGATTCATGGACCTAACATTCCAGGCTTCTATGCAATATTGCTCTTTACAGCATCGCAGTTTACTTCCATCACCAGTCACATTCACAACTGGACGTTGTTTTTGCTTTGGCTCTGTCTCTTCATTCTTTCTGGAGTTTTTTCTCCACCGATCCACAGTAGCGTATAGGGCACCTACCGACCTGGGGAGTTCATCTTTCAGTGTCCTACCTTTTTTCCTTTCATACTGTTCATGGGGTTCTTAAGGCAAGAATACTGAAGTGGCCATTCCCTTCTCCAGTGGGCCACGTTTTCTCAGAACTCTCCACCATGACCCGTCCATCTCGGGTGGCTCTACATGGCATGGCTCATAGTTTCATTGAGTTAGACAAGGCTTCCCTCATAGCTCAGTTGGTAAAACGAAAACAACAAACAACAAAACTACTACTACTTTTTAGAGGACTATAAAATGCTATGAATTTTAGAATGAGAAATGACTTTAGATATCAAAACCCACCCAACTTTATAGTTAAGAGAACTAAGTTCCAGAGTGGTAAACCTGCCCAGCATCATAAGACTAGTTAGGGACAGAGTTCGAATAACACTGAGCTACATTTTTCTGAGTCTAGACTTTTTTCTTTCATACCTTAGTACTTCCAAGTATGTACAATTTTGTTTCAAGTTGCTTTCAAATAATTAATCCATCATGCTTTGTGATATGTATGGAGGAAGGGATGACAATCTTCTACTTGTCTGACTTGTGAGAGTAGTATTTCCATTTTCCTCATATACATGATGCTGAGTAAACCTCACTGTATTTTGCATCACTGTCATCTCCTTAAGGCCTTAAGCCACAGGTAAGAAGTTTATTCAAGAAATCACTAACTAAATTAATGCAAGACTAGCTGGATCATTGGTTTTGCAACCCTGGATCTTCTTAAGGCCAGGAACTCAGCAACCTTCAACCACTTACCCACAGGACAACACTCTGGGCTCAGTCACCACCCAAAGCTCCTCAGGAATCTCTGACCCTCCCCCATCACATCCTTATCCTGCCCTCCCTGCTCTTCCAGCCCATGGGTACCACGAGTCCCTCGTTCTCTGTCTTTTCCTACCCATCAGGCTGCCCCAGTCTGAACTTTTCTCATCTCTCATGGATGCCAGCCCCCTTGTGCTGCAGTTCTTCCTCTGCACTTGTCCCACAAAGCCCCAAAGCAGATCAGCAGCACTGCATCCTGCCTGGGCTGCTCTTTGTAACCTGGCTGATAAGGCCACTGCAGCACCATGGTCTTCAGTGTCACTCTGCCTGTCGGTTCTTTGATTTGTCCACCGTGAGCCCCGTCATTGCCTCCAAGCCTGAGGCTCAGCCTTCAGGAGCCTTTCTTCTCCTTCTATAACACTGCACCTGGTCCCCTACTCTACCAAGAGAAAACAAGGCAGTCAGGAAGGATCCCCTGCTGCTTCCTGCCTCCTTCACCCTAAACGTGCTCACATCCACACCCATCCTTTTTCCCTTTTCTCTGGTTTGTACGGCTGAGGTCTCCCTCCTTCCTGTTCGGAGCTCAGTCTCTCTCCTGAACCACATTCTGCCTTTCTACCTCTCTCTGCGACTCCCCCATCCTGTTCCTCTCTCAGGGCTACTTCCGTATCCTTACAAGAGAGTTTCTCCAGTCCTGAGAGACCCACCTCTCAGCCAGATGCTCCTCTAGCTTCTGTCGAATCTCTTTCCCCCGCTTCTCACCCAAACATCTCAAAAATGTGGCCTACATTTATTTTTCCTTCTTCCTCATTGCTTATTCCTCAGACCACAGCAATCTGCCTTCGGCCTCCTCCCTCAGCTGCAAGGAATCTCCCAAGGCCATGAATGATTTCCCGTCTGCCAACCGGATACTTGCCCCTCCTTACTCCAACAAACCCTCTGCCTGGGTTGCATTGATGATTACTCACGTCTTCTCAAAGCTCCCTTGACTTCTGTGATTATACACTATCATGATTCTCTTCCTGACTTCCATTCATTCTTTCAGAAAAGGATTTATTTGATTCCTGTTACGTGCCAGGGTACTGCAGGGATCTAGAGGTTAAGAAAACAGACACAAGGTCTGTCCTCATGGAGTGTACTATCTAGTGGGAGAGACAATGTAACAAGCAAACAAACACACATATAGTCGATTCTCATGATTTACAATCATTGTGTTCTATAAAGCCTCTGCAAAAACGGAATTAGCAAATATTATTAGTCATCGTTCTTAGGGGAAATTCAGGGTCAGGTTCCTGCAAGCAAGCCTCTGATAACATTTTCACTAGCTGATCAACACAGAGTCTTGGTCTATGTGTGTTTCTCCTTAAAAACCTTACTCAATATATATCTTACAAATAATAAACTATATGCAGTATTTCTTTCAAATAAAATACTATCTGAGAGGAATTTAAGGTTTTCCTCTTCTTGGATCATATATTCCTCCCGAGTCAGGGTCTCTGTTCATTAAAAGCATTTACTGAGCTGCTGTCTCATTTTGCTCCAGCATTCAGGACCAATGGCCTAACACTGATGCTTTTATTAATTTCCTAGATATGTTTTTTTCTTTCTTTCTCTCTCCCTCTTCTCGACACACACACACACACACACACTTAGCATCTTTCAACTCAGGGCAAATTATCAGAGCTTGTGTCTCATTATTATCCTATAAATCATCTTGACATATTTATTTCTGCTTCTCCAACTATAATTTATAGGGTACTCAGATTAAATTTGAACCTGACATATCAGATTTTCCTGAGAGCCAAGATGAAATCGCATCAGTCAGAGGTAGCGATGAAGATTACTGTGAAGTCAGTGAGAGGCTGAAGTATAGAAACAAAGGTGAGCTCCAGACTCAGACAGACCTGGGATAAGTTTTTGTGGTTTTTTTTTTGGCTGACCAGGGTTTGAACCTGGGCCCTGGCAGTGAAAGCGCAAAGTCCTGACCACTCTTCTGCTAGAGAATTCCCAGACCTGGGATAAGTTATGACTCTCATTTGCTCATTGAGACCCCAGCTCTGGTACTCAACTTCTCTGAGCCTTAATTTGCTCCCCCATAAAATAGGAGTAAAATTAACTCTAAAGGATGCTGTGAGGACTAAGTATATGTAAGTATATGAGGACTAAGTTCCATGTAAATTGCCTGGCACATCATTAAGGCCCAACTGATGCCTTTCTCCTGCTCTAAACCTGTTCAGTTTTCAACACCATCTTGGTGTCCTCTCGACCCGTAGTGATGTTCTGGGCCCACTGGAGTATGAGCTGGTGTTAAAAGCACCTGACAGTGCTACAGAAGAGGAATCTTCATGACTTAAATACAGAGTCAAAGATTTAGAAGAGCAGGCAAGATCTTGGAAAAGCAAGACACAGGGAGAAGTGTGACAAGACCATTATTAGCATCTTAGAAAGGGGAAGAGGGGATGATGCTAAGACAGTGATGGAGAAAAATAGAGCTGGGAGGAAAAACAGGAGTAGGCCTAGTGAGGCCATCAACCAAAGTGGAGAAAGCAAATGGACTGTCACCACCTAAGCCATCATCCCTCTGCACCCAGGAAGAGCCAGGTGCCCCTCCCACCCCCAGATTCAGCTCATAAGGAGGTTGATACTACGGGAAAGACCCAGACAGTCATGGGTCCCTGGGCCCCAAGTGGAGAGGAAAGCCTGCTATGAGGTGTATAACCATGGCTGGACTGTTGAACCTGAGGGTGCAGAGAGAGATGAGGCAGAAGAGAGCATCTAGAGCAGTGGAGACTCCACCTATCAAACCTGGCTGGACTGAAATTCCAACTGATGTGAATGTAAGGGCCCAGATATAAGTCAGAATGAAGTGCCTCCTCCACGGGAGCCCTTGTACTTATCCTTGCACAGCATACAAATACTGCTTAGTGCAGACGCAGACCCTGAGGGCCCCTTGCAGTGAGGTCTGCACCCTGCAGGGATCCTAGCCCAGGGATTTAGAAACTCTGGTTCAGCATAAGGTGCCACTCCAAGAGAGAGAAGGGCAACCCCACACACCTATCATAGCCCTCTCTTCTTCAGTTTTAGAAGAGGGAGAGTTGGGGTCAGCATGTCAACTTTTCTAAGGGAAAAACCATCACCTCTCTCTTCCTCTGTGTCCACAATGGCAGAACCTGACCCACATAATTACATGCTTGCCTCACTTGGTTTCATCTCATTCATCCCCCTCCCCATTTCCCCTGGTGCCAAATTCCTCTTCCTGATGAGTCAGGGATTAAAAATGCTTGGCATCCTTGCTGAGTAAATAATATTTGCCCACAGTGATACTGGTCAGTGACAGACTGCCTTTGCTCTGTGATAAGGAAGTGTGAGCATGAACATTGACTGTTCAGGACCGACATGGCCAGGACAAGGAGCAGGTCTCTTGTCCTGTGTGGATATTGAACTCATGTCCTTGGCCTTGCTTATATTCTGCTCTGACTCGCTGGGCTGCTTGCACAAAAGGGAAGGTGAAACCAAAGAAGGTAGGAAGAGAGAGAGGCGGAGAGGGGAAGTGGATGTGCTGATTTCATGAATCTTCTACCACTTGATCACACCTGTGCTGTTGGATGATAGCCCCATTAGGGCTTCCCAGGTGGCGCTAGTGGTAAAGAATCTGCCTGCCAATGCAGGAGACTGCCAATGCAAGAGATGTGGTTCAGTCCTAGGTCAGGAAGATCCCCTGGAGGAGGACATGGCAACCCACTCTGGTATTCTTGCCTGGAGAATCCCATGGACAGAGGAGCCTGGCGGGCTACAGTCCATGGGATCTCAAAGAGTCGGACACCAAGAAGTATATACACACAGAGAGAAATCAAGTTGCTTGCTAAGTTTGCAAGCAGCAGAAAAGCTAGAGTTTGAACTTTCATTTTCTTGGTGACAGGCTGTCATCACTGGGGCCTCTGGGAGACCTGCCCCATATATAATGCAGTTGCAATGGGCATCAGAGAGAATCGGCCTCTTCCGCCTCAACTTGGCATCAGGCTTCCCCGGAGATGGGGTCTGTAGTGTTTCAGGGGAATCATTGTGCCTTAGGCAGCAGGAGAAGAGGCGTTTCCCCTGGAGAAGTGGACACGACAGTCCCCCACTACCCCTGTGACTCTCCCTGGGGTGGGGGTAAGGGGTGGGAGGGCAGATATGGCAGGTTCTGCCACCCCTGGTTCTGTCTTAGCTCAGAAGACTGTAGGGTCCTCTCTGCCAGGCAGGCTTTGTTCTCTCTTTTCCACAGCTTCAGAAACTTCTTTGAATATTTTTTGAGACTCAAAAACTCTCATGGGTCAGTCACTCCCAAAGATTCCATTTGTGTTTGAGCCCAACATTTTGCACACAAGGTGACCAAGGTTCAGAGAAGTCAAAGGACTTCCTCAAGTTCACACAGCCCATGAGTGACAGAACCAGGGCCACAACCAAGGCACCTGACTATCGTGTAGTCATCCAACAGATACTCCTCGAGTGCTGATTATCCCCTAGGAAGCACTCTGGGCCCCGGTACTGGATGTTGTATTAGAAACACACCATGCTGCTCTTGCTGATGCTCCCTTGCTCCCCTCTTCTGGGTGTTTTCTATTCCCAGCCCCAGCGTCTAACCCCACAACCACCAGGGCCACTCACCGTGGCATTCCTAGAGACAGCCACGGTGCCTTTGTGTGCTGCCTGGAATGCACGGTACGGGACTTGCTGATTTATAGCCTCATTGCCTTTCAAAGAATTCCCTGGCCTACGCTAAGTCAACAGATATGAGAAAAGGCTTGTTAAAATTCTGTCACAGGAGCCAGTTGTTCCTTGTGTTAGCAGGATGCTTTCTTTAACCCCGGCCCCTCGGGCCTGTAACAGCACACCCTGGTTTTACAATGAACTGCTCAGGATCCGCATGTTAACATGGAAACTCCCTGCAGTATAAATTTATTGGATGCCTACCCAGACTTGCCACTCCTTCCAACAGCCCTGTGTCTTTCTTCTCCCATTTGCTACTTTTTTTTTTCTTTTCATGATGCTGTACTGTCTGAAAGGTTCCCAGGATTGCGGTGGCTTGTTTTCTATTTTTACACTCTAGTCGTTCTGCTTGCCCCCTGAGAATGGTGGCCACATCCTATCTGTGCATGCACGCTTCCTGGAAAGGAACTCTTCATTCATTCATTAATTCATCTACCCATCCAGTCAATAATTCTGACCCTGTTCTGGGAGCTGAGGATACAGCCATAGACACAGATCCTGTTCTTGTGGCTGTTGCTAAGATGCTCCGCCCAGATCCTCCATCAGGAGCACACTGCTCATTCCCCAGCTGCCTGGAGTGCTGCAGGAAGGTGACCCACAGCTGAGGCCTCCTAGGACTTGCCCTCTGCCTAAGGGGGTTGTGTCACCCACCATCATGCCCATCCCTGGTACAGCCTATATCCCATGACTGGTTGCTATGTGGGTTCAAAGGCCCAGCCCATTTTGTCTCTGTTTGGGACACTGCTGAAGCATTGCCCTAGCTTTGGGGCTTCCCCCCTAGCCCCCTGCATTAGCTGAGACCTCTGTTACAAATGCAGCTCCACTCTCCTCCTGGCCTGGTGTCCTCAGTCCCCAGCAGTCCCTGTTCCTGAGAGCAATGGCCCTGCACACAATCTCATCCCAGAGCTTTTCCCCATGAAATTTGTCCTACACACCTGCCATTATGACGTTTATATGATGGAGGACAGAGATAGCAAATAAACACAATTAATAGTAACACAGTATGTGAAAAGTGACATTGCTGTGGGGAAAAAATGGAGTAGGGTCAGGGAATCAGGGATATGGAATGGAGAGATCATTAATTTTCATTTTTGGTAGAGTGATCAGAGTAGCCTTTCTGAGAATGTGATGTTTGAACAAAGACTTAAAAGTAGCAAGCTACATGATCAAAAGCTTCTGAATCCAAAAGAACAACAGAACCAACAGAATACGTATCTGTATACCTATACATATCGATGTATACACACACACAAAGAGATCTGTTTCAAAGACATGGCTCACTTTGGATTTGTTTGCTGCTTACTCTTGATTAGATTCAGGTGTGATTATCCAGTTTTAGCAAGGTGATCACAGATGTGATGCTGGATCTTTGCAGTGCATCCCATAACATGACACATGCTGTTGGTCTATTCTGTCACCAGTTGATGTCAACTTAGATCTCTTGAGTAGTATGGTATCTACCAGGGCTCTCTACTCTAGAGTTATTCTTTTTCCCTCTCCAGTTAACCAGTGTTTTGTGGAAAGTTATTTTGAGACCATGTAAATATGCCATTCTTCATTTGACTTTCACCCACTACTTTTAGTATCTATTCATACTTTTTGACTAAAATAAATTCACTATCTGTCTCAAATTATGCTTTTCTAATTCCATTAATTCCTTCCACATTTGTTAGCTGGAATTATACTATAGGGAGGAATATTCTCTTCCCATTGTGTGTTCACTTACTTATTTACATTAGGATAAATTAATGGATGTCTATTGTAGTCAATGGGCTATACTTTGATATTATGATTTCTTTGACACTCAACTCATCCAGTCTGGACCAGATGCATCACTCTGAGCTATCTTCCGTGTCCTTTGGCCAGGTATCCATCACTCTTCGATTACTTGCTTTTAATCTAGAATAATGAGATGTACTCAACTTGCCTTATATTGTTCCTATTTCATCCTTGGAATCAACCATTTCTCCAGAGAACCCTGTGTCCTTTTATTGGAGAATGGTGTCCAGAAACCAAGATCTGGGCTCTAGGCAGGCTCATCATTACTGGGATTTTAGTATTTCCAAGCTCAATCAGGGACAGAGCTAGGAACTATATGGGCTTTTCTGTGGCTCAGCTGGTAAAGAGTTTGCCTGCAATGTGTGAAACTTGGGTTCAATCCCTGGGTTGGGAAGATCTTCTGGAGAAGGGAAAGGCTGCCCACTCCAGCATTCTGGCCTGGAGAATTAGTTCATGGGTCGCAAAGAGTCGGACACAACTGAGCGACTTTCACTTTCACTAGGAAATATTTATATTTATGTATTTGCATACTTGGTAAGATATAGATGTGCATACATACACAGAAATGTACATCAATGTTTATGTTTGCATCTGACTCCCCATACTGAGAACTCTAAAGTGAAATTGTTAGTCACTCAGTCGTGTCCAACTCTTTTTGATCCCATGGACTGTAGCCCACCAGGCTCCTCTGTCCGTGGAATTCTCCAGGCAAGAATACTGGAGTAGATAGCCATTTCCTTCTCCAGGGGATCTTTCCAACCCAGGGATTGAACCCAGGTCTCCCGCCTTGCAAGTGGACTCTGTGAGTCACCAGGGAAACTTCCAGTCCTAATCCTACACCACATGGCTTTTTCCAGCTTTCTCTCTATATTCATATTCCCTTCTGTTAGTGAGAAACCTGGCTACCTAGCTCTCGTTACCCCATTATATTGACTTGTTTCCTCCATTTTCCTTGTTCCCTGCTTTTTTTTCTTTATGGACATATAGTTGATTTAAAATGTTAGTTTCTGGTGTAAAGCAAAGTGATTCAGACATATTTACATTGGGATCCTAGGTGGCATTAGTGGTAAAGAACTTCCCTGTCAATGCAGGAGACATAAGGGACACAGGTTAGATCCCTGGATCAGGAAGAGCCCCTGGAGGAGGGCATGGCAACCCACTCCAGTATTCTTGCCTGGAGAATCCTGTGGACAGAAAAACCTGGCAGACTACAGCCTACAGGGTCACAAAGAGTCACACATGACTAAGGGACTTGGTGTGCAAGCACACACATACACATATGTACGTATGTATGTGTGCGTGTATATATATATATATATGCCCTACCCTGGTTCAGATGGTAAAGAGTCCTCCTGCAATGTTGGAGACCTGGGTTCCATCCCTGGGTTGGGAAGAGCCCCTGGAGAAGGGAATGGCTACCCACTCCAGTATTCTGGCCTAGAGAATTCCATGGACAGAGGAGCCTGGTGGGCTGTGGTCTATGGGATCATAAAGAATCGGACCTGACTGAGCGGCTTTCACTTTCATCTATATGTATATATGTACTGTATGATATCTAAATATATATATGTAGAATCTCAAAAATAATACAAATAAGCAGAAACAGACTCACAGACATAGAAAATAAACATGGTTACCAAAAGGTAGAGGGAGGAACAAGAGGGACAAATTAGGGGACATACTAGACTAGAGTCCTTGCTTCAGAGTATCCATAGGCTTCACTTTGAAAGAGCTGACTGCCCTTTATCCCAAACCAACAGAGAGGTTCTTATTGGAAGCAAGTGGAATGGGAAGAGAGCAAATGCAAGAAAATATAAAATCAGTAAATTTCTTGAAGTCAAAGCCTGAGATCAGTCGCCTCCTGCTTTCACGGTGCTGCTCTTCCTGGAGAGAAGTTTGAACTCCAGGGGAATTTCAGCAGGATTTGTAGGTCTTGGGGTTAAAGGTGCCCAACCGTACACCCAGCCTGAGCTCTGAGACATAGAGCACCTCTGTCCCCTGCTGGCTGCTGGGTGTGTTGCATCTCTGGGTTGGTCAAGGCCCGTTTAGAGCACTGCCTATTCCTATCTGCAAAGGAGTCCTCTTCGTGGTTGCCTTGCTAATTCTGTTTTTGTTCTATGGTCAGCATTTCCTACCTGGTGCCATCTGTTTCTCAATGGCATTCCTTACGTTTTTCAACCTCTTCATCTCCTTCTACTCTGGCATGATAGGTATTTCTACTGACTTTATATTGTGTATGGATTTCATTTCACTTGATCAGAAAATGAACCAAGAGAAGATCTGAGGTTACCTGTGTGGTTGGTTATGATTTCTCTCCTTCTGGTGCTTTGGGTGACAGACATCAGGCCTTCCTCCTTTGTTGATAAGAAGCCTTTCAGTGCCCTATTCTCGGTATGCACCAGAGCCCATGTTTTCTTGTGGTTCCTCTGACAGAGCAAAGGAACCAGCCACAGCACGCAGCAGCAGAGGCCAAGCCGTAACTCTCTGTAAGAAAGTAAGGACAGTCAACAAAATCCCAGGACAGCGGGCCACAGAGCCCCGTCCATAATCAGGATGTTCCACCTACTGAGCATGCTCAAGTGTCTGATCCCATCCCTTCACTTTGGTGTTTCTATGGTACCTTGGTAATCGGACTCATGGATTAGACTAGACTGGGCAAGCTGGGGGAAGAGCAAAGTGCTTATAGGTGAGCAGCAGGCCTCCCAGTGGGTTTACCTGCACAGACTGAGCAATATCCACTGATTTCTAACCTTGCCATCCACTGAAAACAAACTACAGTTGTGCACCACAAGTATTCTTCAAAGGAGATATTTTTCAGTGCTCTGTAGTAAATTAATTTTTGTTTTTGGATTGAGACCTGAATCTAATCGTTAATCTTCTTTGTGGAGGGAAACTTGTGTTGCTATTGCTAGCTTAGTTTTCTCTCCCCATTTTATATCGTAACTCAAGGACAATTGCCCCCACCAAACAGGAACATTCTTGTCTGTGTATTGCATTCAAAGACAAAATCCTGGGTTTCTTAGTTCAAAGAACTGCTTTCTGCTCTTGTTTCTCACAGCCAGCAGAGGGACCACAGGGTAAGGCTCAGATCCAGTGTGAGATCAGGCTACTTGGTTGTGGAGAAAGACTCCTAACTCTCTAGAAAAGTGACATTTCACCCTAGGGTTTCCCAGCACAGATACAACAGGCTTGAGAAATAGAGCTGAGTCTCCTGGGACCCCAGAACAATCACCTCTATTTGGGACTGAGAAGAGCTTTGCAACCACATCCACTCTGGGCAGATAAAGGGAAAGCAGTTTAGTGCTGCTTTGGAGAATCATGAAAACTAGAAGAGAAAAGCAGCCGTATCCTGGACCTAGGCCATATTCATCACTCACGTCACAACACCCCAGAGCTGGTGTGGGGAAAGAAGACATTCAACTCAATCTCATTACGCTCTCTTGGTAAACTGTGCAAATATCCTATTCTTCGTCAGTATCATTTTGTTATGTGCTTAGTCGTGTCCGACTCTTTTCAGCCCCATGGACTGTAGCCTGCCAGACTCTCCTGTCCATGGGGATTCTCCAGGCAAGAATACTGGAGTGGGTTGCCATGCCCTCCTCTAGGGGATCTTCGTAACCCAGGGCTCAAACCCAGGTCTCCTGCATTGCAGGTGGATTCTTTACTGTCTGAGCCACCAGGGAAGCCCAAGAATACTGGAGGTGTAGTCTATCCCTTTTCCAGGGGATCTTCCCTACCCAGGATTTGAATCAGGGTCTCCTGCATTGCAGGCAAATTCTTTACCAGCTGAACTACCAGGGAAACCCAATACTGGAGTGGGTTGCCACACCCTCCTCCAGGGGATCTTCCCAACTCAGAGATTAAACTCAGGTCTCCTGCATTGCAGACGGATTCTTTACCAGCTGAGCTTCCACTTGTCATATTTTTCTCCTTTTTTCGCCTTCTTCCCTATCCTACTGATAATGTGAAATTGTGTAGAAAGTAATCTTTTGACTCAAATAAAATATATATTTCAGTTATACAGACTACTCTGTGAATTTTGAATGGCCAGTGTCTATTCAGAAATAATAATAATATAATTCATTGCATTATTATAATAAATGTATATTATAATTTATTATACTATTGTTATAATGTGAAAACTCTGTAGAGATTTTTGGCATGCAGCAATGGCATCTTCAACCAGTCTCTATGTGACTTTGCTAAAAGTTAACTTGAGGATTGCTTTTACTTCTTAATATGAAGTAAGGCAGAGCAATAAAAGTTGTGGCACACTTCTCTTGCTCAGAGAAAGCACAAGGCAATACCAGGGCCACAGAGAAACATAAAATATGGTCCCTGAATACAAGAAGCTGACTGTATTCCTTGGTGGAGGAGGGGACATAATCCAAAAGAATCAGTAAAGAAATATCAAGTAAACTAGTGATAATAATGACAATCATAATAACCACTGTGTATGGAGTGCTTACTCTGTTCCAGGTATTGTGCTGAACACTTTATATACATTATCTTGTTAAATCTTCAAAACAGCTTTATGGACTATTACTATTCTCATTTTAAGAATAAGGAAACTGAGGCATACAAGTTTAAATAACTTGTCAGGATATGATTCCAGAATGAATACATCCGAAGACCACACCTTTACATATTTGGTGATCCGTACTGCCTCATAAGAGCAGTGGGAGTTCTAAGCGGGGAGATCAATGTACCTAGAGAAAGCCTTCTTGGAAGAGAGATTTGTGGAGAGTGAGTGTGGTTGGAGGGGGATGGGGAGAGAAGAAGGAAAGGGAGTGAGGGCACACACAGGTAGAGAAGTGAACGGCACAAGGCATGTTGGTGTTCCCAGAGTCAGCCTGCTGCAGATGCTGTGTGCATGGACGTGAGTGGGTGGGACCTGGTGGTCACAGGAGACAGCAGCCTGAAGACAGGTTATGGGAGGACCTCCTTGAATAACACCTTTAGAAACCTAGGTTGAAGAAGGTAGAGTTGGAGCCAGGACAGACAATAAGCAGATCACTTCAGTGAGTCTCCATGTTAGATGATGATGAATACTTGAGCTGCAGGTGGGAAATGACAACCAGAGGTGAAATGTTCCCAGCGACATCTGCCTAAATTCCGGCTCCAAGCACCTTATGTTCTAATCCCTATGAGAAAGTATCAACCACTCATCTATTTTGCAACTTTGGTCTGGTCACCTAAAAATAAAAACTGTCTCTGACAGACACTTAAGAAGTCTTTTTCATATACTTTTTATTCTCACAGCAAAACCTTGGGAATTATCATCATCACCATCATCATTACTAGCAGTGCGTTACCAAAGAGGAAACTGAAACTCAGAAAGCAAGGACTTAGTAAGAGCCTCTCGAATAGGAAATGACCAAGTCAAAGATCAAACCCAGATCATCTTCCTCCAGGTCATTCACTGGTGTACTCTACAAACACCCAGCGCTCTGCCTGATGTTGTGTTCCCAAAGATAAGCAACTCTTACCCTCTGCTTTAGGAAGCTCATGGCAATTAAGCTGATAAAACCATAGAATAGAGAACTGTAGCTGACAATTATCTATCCTAAGCATCTTGACATTTGTAACTGGGATGAATGTGTATAAAACACATGAGAAAGCCTTTCAAAAGTAAAAAGGTTAATTCAAATGCAGTTTGCTTCATCCCTCACTTCATGCATGAGAGCTGATGAAAAGTGTCAGCTGCTCTTTCAACAGAGTGGGACTAAAAAGTAACGAGTCTGATCACTATAGTTTTCCAAGAAAAATTTTCTCACGACTTTCGTTGCTTCCTCACAAGTCAAGAAGGGAAGCACTGAATGATACCAACCTGCCACCTGCTGGAGCAGAGGAGAACTAACCCAGCATTCCAGGGAAGGCTGGTGACCAGTGTGGACCGACTAACAACAGACTGTTCTCTCCTGCAAATCTTAGAGTTGAGTTGACACGTTGCAACAGCTCCAGCCACTCCTCTTTTCAATAGATTAAACTTGGTGAAACAGAACACGAGGAAGCTTTCAGGAAAGGAAGTTATAAGGGATTTGCAAACAGTGGAGTCAGACAGACCTAAGCACAAATCTAATTTGGTTGCTTGTTAATTGTGTCACTTTGAACATTATTCAGCCTCTCTAAACCTCATTTTCACTGTCTGTAAATGAGATTGTGTGTGTGTGTGTGTGTGTGTGTGTGTGTGTGTGTGTTGTGTGGTCAGTCATGCCCAACTCTGCAACCTCATGGAATGTAGCCTTCCAGGCTCCTCTGTCCATGGGATTTTCCAGGCAAGAATACTGGAGTGGGCTGCCATTTCCTTCTCTAGGGGATCTTCCTGACCCAGGGATTGAACCTGTGTCTCCTGCATTAGCAGACGGGTTCTTTACCACTGTGCTACCTGGAAAGAAACTAAATGAGATTCAATTCAGTTCAGTTCAGTTCAGTTCAGTCGCTCAGTCGTGTCCGACTCTCCGCGACCCCATGAATCACAGCTCGCGGCAATCAAATACAAGTTGACTGAGCAAATCAATCAAGAACATGCATGACTATATTTTTGTTGATAAGATTAGAAAAAATATATGTACAGCATCTATTGTATAATATGGCACCAAGTCAATAAAATGATAGCCACGAGATATTATCAATACGGTAGAAATTACATCAAGGAAGAGAGAAACTGTTTTGCCCAGTTGCCTTTGTATACCTTTGATAGGACTTGCCATCCATTAGTGTGTGTCTGTGAGACAGAGACTTTAAAAACAGATCTTGGGGGAATTTTTGGAGAAATAATCCATGGGTTATTGCATTTATTCCTTATAACAACCTATAACTGAGATACCATTATCCCCCCACGTCGCAGATAAAGAAAATGAGGTCCAGCAAAATGAAGTGTAGCAGACATCAGTGGTCATTCACCCAGTAACCTCCTTTCTTGTTGGCAGCATTTAAATTTAGTTCAGTTGTGCATCTCTTCCGAGGTGTCTGTGGCTTGTACACAGATTTGGGAGGAATCCCATTCTCTATACTGGGAACAGAAACAAGGGATCTAGTTATGTTCAATAAATCATGAGATAAGGTCTGCCAGGGGGGCTTCTGGAAAAAGATTACTATCTAATAAAATGAGATACATAAGAGGAAAGTTTTATTTTTCTTCCATTGGATGTTGTGTCTGAATGTGACTCAGAGAACCAAGAAAAGTAGCTTAGGACAATACCAGTATATGAAGATGGCAGAGTAGAAAGCAAGCATCTATCTGAGTTCTTCATGATGTCATCAAGACATTGAATTAACCAACTCTGTGGCTTAGTGATAAAGCATATGCCTGCCAATAAAGGAGACACGGGTTCGGTCCCTGGATCAGAAAGATCCCCTGAAGAAGGGAATGACAACCCACTCCAGTATTCTTGCCTGGAGAATTCCATGGACAGAGGAGCCTTGTGGGCTGAAGTTCATGGGGTCAAAAAGAATCAGACATGACTGACCTAGCATTGACCCTAACTACAGATCTTGCATGAGTTTATGAAAAATGGATTTGAGGCAATTTTTGTTTAATTTTCTCACACAAAAAAGTCGTTCTGTATTACACAGCGATCGTGGAATAGCTGGCATCATACTAACCCTGACTTCAAAAACAACTTTAAATGTGAGACAAAAGTACATAAAGCAATTGACTGAAGGCAGGAGACAACAAAAAACACAGACAAGATTTGAAGGAACGCGCACGTTTATCTGACCTAGTCTCCTCATTTTATCTGAACTAATTTCCTAAAGACATCAACAAATTTTAAAATGGGGATATAGAAAACAACAGACTGAGCTGAAAAGGCAGAAGTCAGAGTTTGGAATAGTTTAGAGTTTGCTACTGGAGAGTGAAGTCCTAGAGGAAAAAAGAGAGGGAATCTAATATGCTGCATACGCATTCCCTAAAGTTATGGGTTCCTCAGCTGAGCTTTCACAGCCTGAGACAGAGAGAGAGGGAAGGAAGCACCTGGGTAGCTAAAGAGCTGATCAGAGCTTTCTACCAGGGAGGCAAAGGTCGTAATTAAAGCCTTGCTAAAGGGGAAGCGTCTTGGTAAGTATCCCAGGCTTTAAACTGAAACCTCAGAAGGGTCATTCCCTAAGAGTAAGAACCATTCCTTAAGAATAAAAACTGGACTTCACCAGAGGTCCAGTGGTTAAGAATCTGCCTGACATGGGTTGGATCCCTAGTCTGGGAAGATTCCACATGTCGTGGGGTAACTAAAGCCCCAAGTCATAAGTACTGAGCCCTGCGCCCGACAACTATGGAAGCTGGCATGTCACAGAGCCCATGCTCTGTGACAAAGAGAGGCCACCGCAATGAGAAGCCCATGCACTGCCACTAAAGAGTAGCCCCTATTTGCCACATCTAGAGATGGCCCAAGAACAGCAGTGAAGACCCAGTGCAGCCAAACAAAAATAATTACTTTTTAAAAAATGAATAGAAACCAATCCATAAAAAAACAAAATAAAAAGTTAAAATAGATAAGCCCAAGAAGCATTCAGTTCAGTTCAAAAAGCATAAAACTAAATTTTTACAAGACTTGACTATATGCCTGCAAGACGAAAACAACCTTGGAAGAAAATATCATCCAAAGTCCCTGTAACTTTTCATTTGGGACATCTGGCATTTAACCAAAAATTATGATGCCTACAAAAATATAATAAAAAATTTAAAAGGTTGAATTACTGAAATCCAAATGAAAAATATATTTAATGGAAAAATTGATAGGCAAGTTAGGTATTAACATTAACTGATAGGGAGTTTAAAATAACCATGATTAATATGTTCAAGAAAATGTAGGAAATGGTAGTCAAAATAGAAGAAAAGTTGAAGAATTTCAACAGAGAAATAACTCTATTTTAAAAAGAAGCAAGCAACTAGATAGTAAAATTTTGAAAGCACCAAAAGCATCAATTATGTAAAATAAATCAAATGAAAAATGACCAGGAGCTCACACTGAAAACTACAGAAAGTTGCCAAGGAAAATAAAAGAAGACCTAAATAAATGAAAAAATATATCATGAACATGGAATTCAAAGACCTAAGATTTTTGTTATCAGCACTCTTCAAATTCATCTATAAATTCAAAGCACTCCTAATAAAAATCTCAGCAGCTTTTTTTAATTGCTGGAAATTTGAAAGCTATTTGTAACACTTATATGGAAATACAAAGGACTTATTATAACTAAGTCAATCATGAAGAGGAAAAACAAACCAAGTATCAAAGCTAGACTAATTTTAAAAGTGTGGTCTTGGTAAAGAATAAACAATAGAACATGGAATAGAATAGAGTTTAGAAAGAGGTCCACATATATATGACCAATCGCTTGACTGACAACAAAGGCATTACAGAAATTCAGCAGAAGAAGGATGGTCTTTTCAATAAATGGTACTGGCTCATATGGATATCCATTTGGGAAAAAGGAAACTTGACCCTTTCTCACACCATACATAAAAATTAACTCAAAATGGATCATGTAATTAAAAGTCCCTGGTGGTTCAGCAGTAAAGAATCTGCCTGCATTGCAGGTACTCAACCCTGTCTGACTCTTTGCAACTCCATGGACTGCAGCATGCCAGGTTTCCCTGTTGCTCACCATCTCCTGGAGTTTGCCCAAGTTCATGTCCATTGCATCGGTGATGCCATCCAACCATCTCATCCTCTGTCACCCTCTTCTCCTGCCTTCAATCTTTCTCAGGATCAGGGTCTTTTCTAATGAGTCAGCTCTTCACATCAGGTGGCCAAAGTATTGGCACTTCAGCGGCAGCATCAGTCCTTCGAATGCATCACAGGACATATGGGTTCAATCCCTGGATCAGGAAGGTTCCCTGGAGAAGGAAATGGCAACCCACTACAATATTCTTGCCTGGAAAATCCCATGAAGAGAGGAGCCTGGTGAGCTGGAGTCCATGGGGTGGCAAGGGTCGAACATAACTTAGGGACTAAACCACCACCAGCATCACTTAAAAGTATAAGCTTAAACAATAAAGCTTCTGGAAGAAAATACAGGAAATACCTTCAAGACCTTGGGGCTAGGCCACAGTTTCTTACACAGGGCACAAGAAAATATTGATAAATTTGGTTTAATTAAATTAAGATATTCCATTCAATGGACAACACTATTAAGAGAATGAAAAAAGAAAACTTGAGGCTGACACTTGTGCATGCACACACACACACACACACAGACACCTGGCAAAGCATTTATATCTAGAAAATACTCTTCTCCAAAAATTCTATAAATGAATTAGGAAAAGATGGACAACACAATCTTTAAACTGGGCAAGAATCCTGAGCAGGTACTTCACAAAAGAGAACATCAAAATGGCCAACATACAACTGGGAAGATTTTCGGCATCATTACTCATGAGGGAAATGCAAATTAAACCACATCTTGATACCATATGTTGCTTGTAGTCCCAAAATATCAATGTTTCTCCTTGAAAAAGCAATTGCAAAACCACAGCTCTGAACACAGAAAGTGAATTAGAGTATGTGTGAGTAATTATAAACAGCCTAGTTTAACTTGAAGAGTGAGGTTTCTGTTAAAAGTGCAGTGAAATGAATTTTAATTCCCCATTATAGTCATATCAGTTACCCTTGCCAGCCTAGTACAAAATGTAAAAAGCTATAACAGAAACCTCACTCTTGTTTTTAAACATTACTGTACATAGTTAATGAAATATGTTCAAATTCACTTTATGATATTCAAAATTGTGGTTTTATCATTACTTTCTCATGAAGGAACTTTAGAGAAACGAGGCTGCACAATCTTTCAAAATAACCTCTCCAAGGTGTGGGAATTTGGTCCCATTAGATGTGATAACTTTTCAAGAATATGTCTATTTAGTGAGCAGTGAGAAAGTCTATTTATTACAGAGCAGCAAGAAGAACTAGCATGTGGAAATACACAACATTTACACTGTCTTGGATTGAGACATCGAATTGGGTAAGCTGTGGAAATGAGAAGTGGTTTGCACATATGTCCATTGTAACTCTGGCCCCTCAGTGCCCACTGCACTTCTCCTCCATTGTCACTGGTTCTCAAAGTGGTGATCTTTATGATGTCTTATGTCCTATTTCAAAAAGAGGTTTTTTCCATTACCCTATGGTTGGAGACTACTTTCAAGGTCTTTAGTATTGTGTAGGGGAACATGCATGGAAATGAGAAACTAAAGAGCTAATGGAAGCATAGCTTAATTCATTGTGCATCACTTAGCAAACCAGTACTCTCTGAAAACTGCAAACTGTCTTAACAATATCTGCTGCATCCTGTCACATGCTGCAACGTGGTGAACTTTGAGGAACTTACACTAAATGAAATAAAGTAAATATTGCAAGTACTTAAAGCAGTTGAGTTCACAGAAGAAGAAAGCAGAACGGTGTTTGCCAAGGACTGAGAGGCAGGGGAAGTGGGGATTAATGTTTAATGGATATAGAGGTTAAGTTCTGCAAGACGAGAAAGTCCTGGAGATTAGTTACATAGCAATGTGAGTACGCTTAACACTACTGAACTCTACATGTAAAAATGCTTAAGATAGTTAAGCCTTATATGTTTTTACTACCATTAAAAGAAAAATGTTATAAAAATAGAATATCTGCTCCCTGGGGTCTCCAAACCACAAGTGATTGTTCTTCCCTTTAAACCCCTTGAGTTCTCAAGTTAGGGTTTAAGACTCCCTGAGATGTTTACAGATAGAATTAAGGAGTTGCTTAAACCTGAATAGAAAACTATTTTCACTAACCTCTAACTGAAGGCAGCATTTACTTGTCACAAATCACAATGGCAATAGATGCAATGTGACTGTCACCAACAGAAATCACAAATATTTTCATATCATATATATCCTGTAGATATCTCATAATACTGTTTATGTTCAGTCCTACTTCAAAATTACTACAGGTATCAAAGCTACTACTAAGTCGTGCTATGTAATGTGTTAAAGCAAATGCTTATATAAACATTTTAAAACTTTTTTCACTATATTGCTATATAATTGGTTTCCTTTGCAATTCTATGCTTGTTACCTTCATCATTTATCCTCATAGATTCTATAAATATAAATAAATTCTAATAAAGTCTATAGTTGAAGAAGAGGTGAATAAAAATGAAAATAGGACATCAGAAGATGAAAGATGGGCAGGGACCACCAGAGACAAAATGTAGAGTTAATTTATATCTATCCATGCATAGCAAATTGAACTTTTAAAAAGAGAATTTATTTCTCATTTCTGATGACTGAGGGGGCTAAGGGTGCAGTTGGTCATAGAATAGCAGCTAATTTACAAATCACATTGGAGTAGTGAGTCAGCCCAAGCACTCAACTAGTGCCCCATTCTCACTTATTGATTAGGATTCAATAAATGATCTCCACTAACTCGACTATTTGGTTTTTTACCAAATAAGAGAACTTAAGAATTCTGATTTGGGTCTTTGCTTGTCCATGGCAAGCATAGAATTTTATACACAAGAGTGTGTTTCATGCAAACAGAATCATGTAAACAGAACTTAAAGAGGCTAATTACCTCTTGTGGAGCCTACCCTTGCCAGAAGGGGATTCAGAGATCATCAAAATCACCTCTTGTTTCCATCAAATATTTTTAGTAGGCTAATAATGAAAATCGCTTCTCTCATAGCTCAGTCTATCAAGCAAATAGCTAAAACCTCTCAGTGTGCTTTTTGCATCTTGAATTATAACAAAGAGAACATGACAATAAAATAACAAGGCTATTCCTAACCCATAGAATTTTTGTTTATTTAACTGGGTAAAGGAAAGCTTCAGCTTGTTGTCTGGAGAGTCAGAGATTCATTCAGATTCAGCCCTTGAAAATTACTGTTTTGTCTCCCTAAACCTGGCCCTGCCAAAAATTTCATTGTGCAACTTGAGTTCTCTTTTTTCTCCTCATTTCTCAGTTTGGATTTCAATAGAAGTTCTTTCCCTGAGGGAAAGAGAGGGAAGTGTCAGAATACAAGCTCTGGAAGCTTAAATCCTGAAGATAGGTGAAATATTCCATCAAGCTAAACTTGCCTAAAGGCTGATCTGTTGCTGCATGTATAACTCTTTTAGCAAATCTCTCACAGACAAATAGGACAAATTAGGCCAAGGAAGGATTCAGGCATTATTTCACTCAGAACCATGTAAGTTGGGTCTCAGTTCAGTTCAGTTCAGTCACTCAGTCATGTCCAACTCTTTGCGACCCCATGAATCACAGCACGCCAGGCCTCCCTGTCCATCACCAACTCCCGGAGTTCACTCAAACTCATGTTCATCAAGTCGGTGATGCCATCCAGCCATCTCATTCTCCGTCGTCCCCTTCTCCTCCTGCCCCCAATCCCTCCCAGCATCAGAGACTTTTCCAGTGAGTCAACTCGTCGCATGAGGTGGCCAAAGTATTGGAGTTTCAGCTTTAGCATCAGTCCTTCCAATGAACACCCAGGATTGATCTCCTTTAGAATGGACTGGTTGGATCTCCTTGCAGTCCAAGGGACTCTCAAGAGTTTTCTCCAGACCTTGGAACCAAAAAGATGGTCATATTAGGGATCCAAAGTCTACCATCAAAGTAGTTGTTTAACATAATGCAGACCAAATAAAATACACAATGACTGAAAAATTTAATTTTCTGCTCTGTAATCTTAATATAAATCTGTTCACCCTAATATCATTTTCAGGAGGAAGACAATATATTTTTTTAAAATTGTGTCCTAAAAATATTGTGAAACCAAAAAAGGGATTACTGATAACACACAGCCTTTGAAAACTTATCTGGGACAACTTCATGTGAAAACATCCTTTTTGACAGGATGTAAAGGAAACCCCCAAACCCTTGATGTCATCAGATTGTTGATGCTCTGTTCATGCACCACAGTGTCGCCTCAACCAGCCAGGCAGTAATCCAAACTTCCTTATTTTTCTTCCTACAAATGTAAGAAAAATGTTTTCTCCGATGATTATTGGTTTAGTTATCAGCTCTCTGATTCTGTTTGTAAAAGACTATGGTTAAGATAGCTTTTTGTTCTAATCTGATTTACGCTTCATGACAGAAAGAATTCAAGGGTTAAAGTTCTCCTGAGAGGAAAAAGAGATTAGAGGCAGAGTTAGAGAGAGAGAAGATATATAGATCATGCCTGAGAAAAGCCAGACCGTCTTCAAGCAGGAGAGGATTCCATCTGAGCCCCATCTCTCTACTCAAGGGTTGGATCTGAGTCCTATGGCCAGTTTTATCAACCCTTCATCCCCCTGCCTTAATCTCCTTCAGAGATAGTGTCCTTCCAAAGCCCTCTGGTATATTCATTCCAGCACGTATAAGCCTGAGTTACGAGCCCAGACACCAGCCTCAGTTCAGGCTCTGTCAGAGTCAGACTCAACTTGGACAGTTGGCGTATTAGCATAAAAATAAGAAGCAAGAGTCCTGAGTACCTTGCTGGGCAAATAACTCATTTCAGTTAAATAAGTATTGATAGAGCATCTGCCACGTGTAGAGCAGGAGAACTTGAGCCCACATCCTGTGATCCCAAAGTTCACTATTATTTCTTCTATACCACACAGCCGAGGCTAAACTGCTAAGGCCTCTCCTCTACCGCAAAATAACACTGGATGCTCAAGTGGTAATAGCCCTGAGATTTGAGTAAAATATTATTTAAGCCTGTATGTTTTTCATCGCAAGTGTTCCCAATCAACTCCCTCAGTCATTGGAAACCCGAATGTGGTCACTGGTGAAGTAGGTCCTAACAGGTTATAAGAACAGGTGTTATCAGAGTGTCTGCACAGTAGTGCCTGCACTCAGCAGCTGCAGAGCTGAAACTGCAAAGGACCAAGGGGGTCTTGGGTACTCAGGAAGGAAAGAGCAACTGTAGACTTTCTTCCACCAAAAAGAACATCAGGAAAGGAAGAATAGACCTGTTTGAAGAAACGTCACAGTTGGGACTTCCCTGGTGGTCCAGTGGTTAAGAATCTGCCTGCCAACCCAGGGGACATGGGTTCAATCCCTGGCCTAGGAAGATTCCACATGCTACAGGGCAACTAAGCCTAAGTACCACAGCTACTGAGCCTGCGCTGTAGAGCCCACAAGCCACAATTACTGAAACCCACGTGCCCTAGAGCCCGTGTTGTGCAACAAGAGAAGTCACTGCAATGAGAAACCCGCACACTGCAACTAGAGAGGAGCCCCTGCTTACTGTAACTAGAGAAAGTCCACACACAGCAACAAAGAGCCAGCACAGCCAAAAATAGATAAATAAATAAAGTTAATTTAAAGTATATATATGTATGTGTGTATATATATAAGAAACATTATAGTTTTGCTTTCTACTGTGTTCATTTGCTTTTAAGAACTGAAAGATGTAAGCATACATATAGGCTAAGAAAAAGAATTTTGAGGATAGGAAAGGATAAGGTTGCAAAAGAGTTGGAATGATTGATGGAAATAATAATAGTAAATGTACTGTAATAAAAGAATTACTTCGAAAAGCATTGCTCTCAGAGCTTGACATATTTAAGTGAACTTAATTCATTCCAAAATTTTATGAGAAACTTGCTGGTATTATTCTGATTTCACAGATTAGAAAATAAGACCTAGCTTAAACAGTGTCAAGTTGTAAGACTTGGGTTTGAACCTAAACAATCAGGCTCCAGAGTCCACACTTCTAATGGTTGTGCAAATCCACTTCTCTAGAGAAAGTTTTTAGGTAGGATGAGGTGAACTAATGATAGCCTAGCAGAAGGAAATAAACAGAGGCTAGGGAAAGAGCTAGACATTTGAGGACATTAACATTGAATGGTTAGGCTGATTCTTAAGGTCCCTTTTATTCAAAATCATGCTGTCAGCACAAACACATCAAAGGAAATTACCCCCTCACTTACTATGAGAGAGTAATTCATTTTCCAATTAATCTACCAGCTACAATTATTTGAACAAATGTGTGAAAACCTGTGATGGGGCCAGAAATCTATAGAACTTATATATATTCTGTTCCTACCTGTTCTGATTCACACATACTTATCATTGGACATCCGAGGGAGGGACATTCATGTCCTGGGATCTACCTTGAGATTGTTCAATTTGGATTCTGATGTTTCCTGTAGAGAGGATCAAAGCTGTTGGCGCAATGGACTCCAAAAATTCTGAAAGTATGCTCAATGCTTTCATTGGAGAGGTGAAATAGAAAGCATTGATTCATGGTGGAATGTGGCAGAATATGGTCACACCTTTGAGAGACTCTAAATCTTGAAAACTCAATTTCAGAATATTTTAAGAAGGAAGCTGGCATGGAATATCCAGTGCTAAATGATGTGTTTCAAACAAGTGCTAGAGGAATTCAGAAAAGATAGCTAAAATAGTATTAATTAACATTTATTGAGCTCTTTTAGGTCCTTTAGGTATGATGGTAAATCAGTGCATAAAAGAAAAAAAGAAACCAACTTGTAGTATTTGCCAGTTTCCTTGGTGTAAATACTCCCATCACAGCCAATTTCAAGCTACCGAAATCCTCACAGAATTCCTGAACATCTTTCAGTCAGCTCTAGAGGGCCAGGAGAAACTGGCTCGAGCACAACCTGGTTTTGTTATCCCATCTCATCCTCATAACAAGCTGTTAAGGAGTGTACCATTATTAGCTCCAGTGTATGTATTAGGAAAAATACTCAGAGGTTTAATAATTTGCACAGGTGCACAGAGCCAGAGCAAAGCATAACTCTGAGGGAAGCTCAGATTGTATGGCTCTAATAATGTCTAGCCGTGGGCCTACTCTTTCTTTACTGAAAAACAGCAACGGAGATTCAAGGTGGTAATGATTGCCAGTCATTAACCAATTTCCACCTTGGTTCACTTCTATTACAGATAAATTTTCCGAGACCCCTTGGGGACTTACTTAGATTTCTAGGTTTTTACTCTTCAGCAGAGAATCTCTGTGCAAAAGCCCATAAGTATATATTTTACTTAGTATTTGAAAAGTATTCTAGCCCTATGCTACCAAAGAATGGCCCAACTACCAGCATCATCTGGGTACTTGCTGCTGCTGCTAAGTCACTTCAGTCGTGTCCGACTCTGTGTGACCCCATAGACAGAAGCCCACCAGGCTCCCCCGTTCTTTCGATTCTCCAGGCAAGAACACTGGAGTGGGTTGCCATTTCCTTCTCCAATGTGTGAAAGTGAAAAGTGAAAGCGAAGTCGCTCAGTCGTGTCTGACCCATAGCGACCCCACGGACTGCAGCCTACCAGGCTCCTCCATCCATGGGATTTTCTAGGCAAGAGTACTGGAGTGGCTTGCCATTGCCTTCTCCTAGAAATACAGAATTTCTTGCTCCTACCCAGATCAACTCAATTAGGATCTATATCTTAGGACAACTCCCAAGTGATATATGTGCCTGTTAAAATTCAAGAAATTTTACCTACAGGATCATACCGGGGCTCTCATCTACCAAGAGGGCCTCACATTGTATGATGTTCTTCTTGCAGTTGGCAGGGACTGGCACGGTTACAGCAATGCACTTGATCTTGTCCTGTCCCCTTTGTGGCCACAGTGTATCCTCACAAAATGGAGAGACTCCACAGAGTGAGACTTTGGCCTCATTAGCAACATTTCTAAGCAAACAGCTACAGGTTTCTCTTCCATTAAGCTGCTTAGTAACCTCAAATTTTGTTTTTCTAACTCTACAAGAAACTTTGGAGAGCCAAGTTCAACTAGATGTCTCACAAGGATTTCCTCTCAGAAAAATTAATGCAAAGAAAAATATCTTCTAAACACTCCAGAGTCTGCCAGGAAGGGGAGGAGGAGAGGAGTTAAGATTGCTGAAGCCAGGCCGCCTATGACTTGCCAATTTAATTCAAACCACAGGGCTTCATTTGAACTTGGCCAATAATTCATGAGTTGAAAATAGAAGGAAAGAAAATGTGGCCAAAGTTAGAACTTTTTAAAAATACTTTTGAGATGTTCAGCAAGTTCATATCCACAGATATTTAAAGGCAAAGTGAGTTGGATTTGTATTCAGTTCGGTTCAGTTCAGTTCAGTCGCTCAGTCGTGTCCGACTCTCTGCGACCCCATGAATCATAGCACACCAGGCCTCCCTGTCCATCACCAACTCCCGGAGTTCACTCAAACTCATGTCCACAGAGTCGGTGATGCCTTCCAGCCATCTCATTCTCCGTCGTCCCCTTCTCCTCCCGCCCCCAACCTTTCCCAGCATCAGAGTCTTTTCCAGTGAGTCAACTCGTCGCATGAGGTGGCCAAAGTATTAGATTTTATTTTCTGTATTTTCCCAAATCCATTGCATTACTGGAGGAATAGCCACAATCCAGATGCAACTGAATGTAAATCCTCAATCTTTCCAGTTGAGATGGAATCTAAAATTGAAATAAATACAATTCGGAGAAAGAAGCATTTCAAAAATATATATTCTAGATTTCAAAAGACCAAAATTATTCTAATGTGTGAACACCCATGGATATAATAGCAATGTCTACCAGCCAGTACTAGCTTAAATACATCCAACTGGAATAACAAGGTGAGCAACTCCTTTGCATTTTTCATCTGGGCAAGGTAAGCTAGCAAACCTGTCTCTCTTTTTTTTTTTTTATTAGAAAGTTTATTGCATTAATCTACAAACTCATTTGGTCATATATATAAGAATGTTGGCTAATACTGATGAAAGTTTAATCATCTTTGGGAAAAGAGATATTTTAACACTGAAAGCATTTTTTGTTTGCTACAATCAAATACATCCTAATATGTTTTATTTTTTTTATTTATTTTATTGGAGGCAAATTACCTTACATTAATATATTGGTTGGTTTTGCCATACATTGACATGAATCCGCCCCGGGTGTACATGTGTTCCCTTTCTTGAACCCCCCTCCCACCTCCTTCTTCCCCATATCCTCCCTCCATGTCATCCCCATGCACCAGTACATATACACAATGGAGTATTTTTCAGCCATCAAAAAGAATGCATTTGAATCAGTTTTAATGAGGTGGATGAAATTGGAGCCAATTATACAGAGTGAAGTAAGCCAGAAAGAAAAACATCAATACAGTATACTAACGCATATATATGGAATTTAGAAAGATGGTAACCTGAACCCTGTATACGAGACTGCAAAAGAGACATAGGCATATAGAACAGTCTTTGGGACTCTGTGGGATAGGGTGAAGGTGGGATGATTGGGGAGAACGGCATTGTAGCATGTATATTATCAAACCTGTCTCTTAAAGAGCAGAGGAGCAGCATTGGTCAATAGGAAAGAGGGATAAAAGAAAGAACATTCTTTCTGCCCAGTTATGTGGAGGGTCAATCACTCAGAGATACTTCCCCAGCCTTCTGGTGACCGAGAAAAGCACCCAAGCTCTCTGAAATGCCAGGGAGCCACAGAAGAGCCCTCCTAAATCATCTCTGAACTGAAAGTTTCTCATAAATGGGGATCTCATCTCTATTTTGGTCATCACTATGTCCCTAGCACCAAAACCATTGTTTGATACACAGTTAGTGTTCAGTAAATATTTATCATATAATTGATGAATAAATAAAGTCATTGCTACAGATTAACTTGAGCATGCTAGAAATGCCCAGTACTCACCAAATTCCCATCATGATGTGCATGAGAAAGAAAAGGTTATAGTAGTTTGGAAACTAAAAATAAAAGGAAAACATAGGACAAAGCCAGAGATGGGGTATCTGCACTACCCAGGAATGGGACTGTGCTGACTGGATAAGGGAGAGAGAAAGACTGAATCTGGAGACAGAGGCTTCCATCACCTACTTCACCATTTTGCCAAAAGTTGGGTTTGTCCATTTGGGCACTTAACATTTAGAATTTAGCAAAACAGTATCTGGTACTGGCTACTGACTATGTGCCATTGTTTTGGCACTGTGAGAGTAGACTTGTCTTTCAACTGCCTTCTGGGAATGTAGAACTTGGTTGAGAGTGTAAAACTAACCTGATAATATCACAAATTAATATCAGTCAGAGAGGTGTCCACCTGTAATGTATGACTGAGTGCTAAATAGGGTAAGGTTGAAATTTTCCAAGTCTTTTTCTCGGACAATTTTAACCTTACCCTATTTGTAATTAGAGAACATTCTCTCTTTGTAATTAGAGGATATTTTGAGTTCTTGACATGATAAGTCCCTGACACATAGTAAGTGTTAAATGTTTGTTTGGAGTAGTAAGACCAAAGCGATATGAGAAGTGTCCTAAGGATAACACACACTCATATTTTATATGCAGTCTATTTTATAGGGAGAGAGTTCATACTGTTGTTTCACTATATGAAAATGGGTATAGGTGGAAATCTAAAGTGATAGGTATCCTCAATTTTCAATAGTGTTCTTCCAGGATTTTAGAAAAAATACAGTTCAGGGTAAAACAGTGGAATTCTTAAGTATATGGGCTTTCTTGTTGTTGTTTAGTCACTTTTACAACCTTTTATGACTCTTTTACAACCCTATGGGCTGTAGCCCACCAGGCTCCTTCTGTCTACGGGATTTCCCAGGCAAGAATACTGGATTGGGTTGCCATTTCTTTCTCCAGGAGATCTTTCTGACCCAGGGGTTGAACCTGCATCTCCTGCATTGAGATGGGTTCTTTACCACTGCGCCACCAGGGGAACCCATATGGACTTGCTTATTAATAGAATAGGCCTTAATTAGCTTATGAACAGTATCCACTGATTTTTAAAGGAACAGATTTAAAAGTGCTTTATGAAGTCCTTGACTCCAAGGATAGCATCAAGGGCTCCTTTATCATGTGGTCCACTGTTCTTCACAGTTGAGAATATTTTTGAGCGGCCACTGCTTCTTCATCCCCAACTGTGTTGTTGCCATAGAAGCATTCAATCAAGGATCAGATCGGGGAGCTTCAGGGTGAGAAGGAGATGAGGGGCTAGAAGTGGCAAGAAGAAATATATCACCAAGAAGAAACTCCAGTTCCACAGAGACCTAAGCTAAGGCAGCCTGTGCGTGCATGCGTGTGTGCTCAGTCACTTCAGACATGTCAGACTCGTGACAAACCCATGGACTGCAGCCCGCCAGGCTCCTCTGTCCATGGGATTCTCCAGGCAAGAATACTTGAGTGGGTTGCTGTGCCCTCCTCCAGGGGGTCTTCCCAACCCTGGGATTGAACCCACATTCTTTACCACTGAGCCACCAGGGAAGCCCAAGGCAGCCTGTAGATTGATAAAAAAAGAAAGGTGATGCTTGAAGGGTGGGTGATTGATTCCTGGGTTACACAATAGTGATGGTAACAATGAAAATGATGATACTGGCCTCTCTGGGCTCTTCAGTCTTCCGCGATCTTCAGTATGGCCATGCTTCCTTTCCTCCTTCTCTACCCTCTTTCAAATTGTGGCCCATCAGTCCTGCTGACAATAAGAAATATGGCTGAGCCAGTCAGCTAACCAGACTTTCCTAAAGATTCTTCCAAGATCCTGTAAAATAGCACAGGGCAATGAAGTGCAGGTTGTATGTGTAATATTAATTTTTCTAGTAAACATATTTGAAGCTAAGTAAAAAGAAGCAGGTAAAATTAATTTTAGTGATTTATTGTATTTAACCCAATATGTCTAAAATATTATCATCATAATATGTAATTAATCACTGACTCAATGGACATGAATTTGAGCACGCTCTGGGAGATACTGGAGGACAGAGGAGCCTGGGGTGCTACAGTCCATGGGGTCACAATGAGTCAGACAAAACTTAGCGACTGAACAACAATAACATGTAATTAATATTAAATTTATGAAGGGGACCTTTTGTGTTGTTTCATACTAAGTCTTCAAAGAAGACTTTAGATTTCCACCTATACCCAGTTTTCATATAATGAAACAACAGTATGAACTCTCTCCCTATAAAATAGCCTGCATATAAAATATGAGTGTGTGTTTTCCTTAGGACAATTCTCATATCACTTTGGTCTTACTACTCCAAACAAACATTTAACACTTACTATGTGTCAGGGACTTATCATGTCAAGAACTCAAAATATTCTCTAATTACAAAGAGAGAATATTCTCTAATTACAAATAGGGTAAGGTTGAAATTGTCCGAGAAAAAGACTTGGAAAATTTCAATCTTACCCTATTTAGCACTCAGTCATACATTACAGGTGGACACCTCTCTCTGACTGATATTAATTTGTGATATTATCAGGTTAGTTTTACACTCTCAACCAAGTTCTACATTCCCAGAAGGCAGTTGAAAGACAGGTCTACTCTCACAGTGCCAAAACAATGGCACATAGTCAGTAGCCAGTACCAGATACTGATCGCCAAAGAATTGATGCTTTTGAACTATGGTGCTATAGAAGACTCTTGAGAGTCCCTTGGACTGCAAGGAGATCCAACCAGTCCATTCTAAAGGAGATCAATCCTGGGTGTTCATTGGAAGGACTGATGCTAAAGCTGAAACTGCAATACTTTGGCCACCTCATGCGACGAGTTGACTCACTGGAAAAGACTCTGATGCTGGGAAAGGTTGGGGGCCGGAGGAGAAGGGGACGACAGAGAATGAGATGGTTGGATGGCATCGCTGACTCAATGGACATGAGTTTGAGTGAACTCCGGGAGTTGGTGATGGACAGGGAGGCCTGGCGTGCTGTGACTCATGGGGTTGCAGAGAGTCAGACACAACTGAGCGACTGAACTGAACTGAACTGAAGTCTTCAAAATTCAGTATGCATTTTACACTTAAAGCATATCTCAATTTGGACTAGCCACATTTTAAATGTTCAATAGCCATATATATTAGCTTGCAGCTACCTTCTTGAACAGTACAGGTAGACACTCTAGAAGTTCTGAAATGATTACTTGTAAGAATTAATTGAAATCTCAAAAAAAATAGTCTTTGTAAGAGCACTAATCCTATTTATGCAGGCTCCACCCTCATAATCTAATTACCATCCAAAGGCCTTCTAATAGCACCATACTGGGGACTAGGTTTCAACATACAAAATTTGGAGGACCGTAAGTATTCAGTTGATAGCAAGTACTGTAGAAACATGAAAAAGTCTGAATTATTTAAGTCAGAATTGATTAAAATTTTAATTAAAGTTATATATCATGAATCTTAATGATAAGTTTTATATTAAGAAGATATTGACTGAACTACTTTAAGAATGTCAAGTAATGGTTAGTTATTGGCCTTTAAGTCAATTTCAAGATAAAGAATTTCAAAAAAATTACATGCCGGTTATCAAAAAATATAAGTTTAAGCTGCACTTACCTGTCACCTTGGCATTATAGAGTCTGCTCATTACAGGGAAACATGATAAAATATTGAAAGTTCGTGTTGATAGATCCAAGGACTTCTGAATTTACAACCTTTTATTTGTTATAAGAATTTATAGATTTTAGAAAGTTTGTGGTAGAGAACTATATTTGGTCCCTTAAGGTTGTAACCATGTTTGTTTTAAGAGATTCACTTTGTTAGTCTTATGAATAATTAACCTACTGATTTTCCTTGGTCTCCTTTTACTTAACCAGGAAAAAAGGCTATGCACAGCCTTCTAAAATCAGAAATAAACCTAAGGGCATTTTTCAGTAAAATAGTTAAGTGACTTCAACAGATTTCTTTAAAACAAATGCATAATCCCAATTTCTCACAATTGCACTTTGCATACTTTATTGGGTTTTAATTCTTACAACAACCCTATGAGATAAATATTTTTTATCCTCATTCATAACTGTGGCTAAGTAATTTGCTCAATATCACAAAGAAATGTGCTGAGCTGGAACTTAAACTCAGGGCTGTCTGATGCCCAGGCCCGTCACTGCCTGCATGCTGCCATTGTAGCTCCCACTTCCTTAACTGGAGCTCATCCCGGTGAAGGCTCTGGTTTCACCTAAATAAAATGTAGGAATACCTGAAACCTCTCTGGAAGTTCACCCTCAGTTTACAACACTATCAGAATATTATTGAAATATGGCAGCACATCTGAAATTCACAAATACATGCTTTTTTGTTTACATAGGAAAATGTCAAGGTTATCAGAAGAACTCACCAGAAAGTTCTTAGTAAGAAAGTACTCCAATATGCAATGGTTAATTGAGTTCTAATGCAACATTGTCAATGAACAGCAAACACGTCATCGACTTTGGCAAGGGAAGTCCACCAGTGAGTCCTTCATTCACTAAATATTTATTAGCACTCCCTTTGTGCCTCACTCAACTGGACTGGAGTCACACAGAGGGCAAAGTAGACAAGGGTCTTTATGAAGTTTATCATCTACTGGAGAAATGTCCTCATCTTTCCCAGAAGAAGATCCTGGGACAATGATTCCAATGCAAGTGACTTACTGAGAAATACAAGAAATATGAGAAGGAAAGGTGGATGGGTGGATGTCATACAGGAGGGGAATGGCAGCCCATAAAAAGAATGTTATTAAGTCAGTTATTGCAGGTGGCAGCAGAACTTAATCTGTAAAGGGAAATGTTGGCAAATGGTGTGAAACAGCACATGTCAGAATCATTACATCTAAAAGCAAAGCAGCTAGAGTTTATAGACCAGCTCCCAAGAGTCACTGGTTGAGGGCCGCTGTGGGCTGGGGGAGGGAATTAATAGCTCCCTGGCATTTCTGGCTTGACCCCCAGAGCTGGCATAGTGGCCTTCAGCCTTCTGGAAAAATGCCCTCAGGCCAGGAATGTAGACTCAGGCATTTGAAAGTCCACTGAAGCACACTGAGAAGTCTGGGGAATGACAGCTCAGGGATACAGATAATGAAGACATAATGAAATGCACAGTAATTACAGATAGTGACAGTCACAGAAGGGAAAATGAAGACATTTTATTAACTGCAATTGGAGTTGGGCAAGGAGTCAGCTTACATAGAATTTAGAGTTTGGGTAAGGCCTCTCTGAGCTGAGACCTGGATGGTAGGAAGGAAGCATCGTGGTAAGAGTCAAAGGAAGAGAAATTTAAACCAAACTTATACAAAGTGTGAGCCACCACTGGTTCTAGCCTGGATTGTCACCAGTTCAGTACATACGCTAAAAAATTGAGAGTACTTATAAACATAACCATTTAGAAATAGCTGTAGCAATTAAACATTGCCATACCTCCAAGCCTGTGGTAAGGGGCTTGTCTCCATGATTGCAGTGTAGACCATTTTGGGTGCCCTCACACTGGTATGGAAAGTCACACACATTAGGATAGTAGTAAATACGTGATATTTTAAGGTTAGTTTGTTAACTACAATCTAAATGTGTATACAAATCTAAGAAAAATAAGCACATATTTATTTTTCTTTCCTTCTTCTCTGGCAGCGATCTGTTTGTTTTCTGTATCTATGAGTCTCTGTTTTATTATGTTTGTTCATTTGTTTTGTTTTTTAGATCCCACTTGTAAGTGAAATCAATACAGTATTTGTCTACCTCTGTATGACTTATTTAACTTAGCACAGTACCCTCCCAGTCCATCATGCTGTCTCAAATGACAAGAGTTCAT
The DNA here is from genome assembly GCF_049115385.1 of Moschus berezovskii. Classification (NCBI taxonomy): domain Eukaryota; kingdom Metazoa; phylum Chordata; class Mammalia; order Artiodactyla; family Moschidae; genus Moschus; species Moschus berezovskii. The sequence goes on along the minus strand of NC_142477.1, from coordinate 54,389,675 downwards.
TTTTTGTGGCTAAGTAATATTTCATTCTGCATCTATATCTTCTTTACCCATCTACCTATTGATGGACACTTAGGTAGTTCTATATCTTGGCTATGCAATGAACACAGGGGTGCATGTATCTTTTCAAATTAGTGAGGTTTTTTCCTTCAGATAAATACTCAAGGGTGAAATCGCTAGATAGTATGGTAGTCTATGGGGTCGCAAAGAGTCAGACATGACTGAGTGATTGAACTGAATTGAACCGATTGTAGCTCTATTTTTAATTTTCAAGGAATCTCCATACTGTTTTCCACAGTGGCTATATCAATTAACCTTCCCACCAATAGTGCACAAGATTTTCCTTTCTTACACATACTCACCAACATTTGTTACTTACTGCCCTTTGGGTAATAGTCATTCTGACAGATGTGAGGTGATATCTCACTGTGGTTTTCATTTGCATTTCTCTGATGATTAGTTATATTAAACACCTTCATGTGACAGTTGGCTATCTGTATGTCTTCTTTGGAAAAATGTCTGTTCATATCCTTTGCCATTTTTAAGTCAAGTTATTTGATTTTTGTTGTTGTTGAGTTGTATGAGTTCTTTGAATATTTTGGAAATTAATCACTTAGATATATTTTTTGCAAGTATCTTCTCCCATACAGTGGGATAACATTTTCCTTTTTTGATAGTTTCCTTCACTGTGCAAAAGATTTTTAGTTTGGATAGTCCCATTTGTTTGATTTTGCTTTGTTTTCCTTTGCCTAAAGAGAGAGAGCTTAAAAAGTATTACTATGACCTTTATCAAAGAGAGTACTACCTATGTTTTCTTCACACTTATTTATTTTTAAAACTTGCTATTTTCATTCATTTGAATTTTTACAAGTGTGTTTTAAAACATTTTAGGATAATATTATTATTTAAATTACAGAAATGTATTTTATATTGCTTATTCTTTGAGGTTTGTTGAGATATGATTTAGCAATATTCACCCTATTGAAATGTTTATTTCTCTGAGTTTGTCAAGTTTATAGATTCAATGCAATCCCTATCAAGCTACCAATGGTATTTTTCACAGAACTAGAACAAATAATCTCACAATTTGTATGGAAATACAAAAAATCTCAAATAGCCAAAGCAATCTTGAGAAAGAAGAACGGAACTGGGGGAATCAACCTGCCGGACTTCAGACTCTACTACAAAGCCACAGTCATCAAGACAGTATGGTATTGGAATAAAGACAGAAATATAGATCAATGGAACAGAATAGAAAGCCCAGAGATAAATCCACGCACCTATGGACACCTTATCTTTGACAAAGGAGGCAAGAATATAAAATGGAGAAAAGACAATCTCTTTAACAAGTGGTGCTGGGAAAACTGGTCAACCACTTGTAAAAGAATGAAACTAGAACACTCCCTAACAACGTACACAAAAATAAACTCAAAATGGATTAAAGATCTAAATGTCAGACCAGAAACTATAAAACTCCTAGAGGAGAACATAGGCAAAACACTCTCCAACATAAATCACAACAGGATCCTCCATGACCCACCTCCCAGAATATTGGAAATAAAAGCAAAAATAAACAAATGGGACCTAATTAAAATTAAAAGCTTCTGCACAGCAAAGGAAACTATAAGCAAGGTGAAAAGACAGTCTTCAGAATGGGAAAAAATAATAGCAAATGAAGCAACTGACAAAGGATTAATCTCAAAAATATACAAGCAACTCCTGTAGCTCGATCCCAGAAAAATAAACAACCCAATAAAAAAATGGGCCAAAGAACTAAACAGACATTTCTCTAAAGAAGACATACAGATGGCTAACAAACACATGAAAAGATGCTCAAAATCCCTCATAATCAGAGAAATGCAAATCAAAACCACAATGAGGTACCATTTCATGCCAGTCTGAATGGCTGCTATCTAAAAGTCTATAAGCAATAAATGCTGGAGAGGGTGTGGAGAAAAGGGAACCCTCTTGCACTGTTGGTGGGAATGCAAATTAGTACAGCTACCATGGAGAACAGTGTGGAGATTCCTCAAAAAACTGGAAATAGAACTGCCATACGACCTAGCAATCCCACTCCTGGGCATACACACTGAGGAAACCAGAATTGAAAGAGACACATGTACCCCAATGTTCATCGCAGCACTGTTTATAATAGCCAGGACATGGAAGCAACCTAGATGTCCATCTGCAGACGAATGGATAAGAAAGCTGTGGTGCATATACACAATGGAATATTACTCAGCAATTTAAAAGAATACATTTGAATCAGTTCTAATGAGGTAGATGAAACTGGAGCTTATTATACAGAGTGAAGTAAGCCAGAAAGAAAAATACCAAAACAGTATACTAACACATATATATGGAATTTAGAATGATGGTAACGATAACCCTGTATACAAGACAGCAAAAGAGATACAGATGTATATAACAGTCTTTTGGACTCTGGGAGAGGGCGAGGGTGGGATGATTTGGGAGAATGGCATTGAAACATGTATATTATCATATGTGAAATGAATCGCCAGTCCAGGTTCGGTGCATGATACAGGATGCTCGGGGCTGATGCACTGGGATGACCCAGAGGGATGGGATGGGGAGGGAGCTGGGAGGGGGGTTCAAGATGGGGAATACATGTACACCTGGAGTGGATTCATGTCAATGTATGGCAAAACCAATACAATGTTGTAAAGTAATTAGCCTCCAATTAAAATAAATAAATTTAATTTTAAAAACTTGATGTTTTCATTCATTTGAATTTTTACAAGTGTGTTTAAAATATTTTAGGATAACATTATTATTTAAATTGCAGAAATGTGTTTTATATTGCTTATTCTTTGAGGTTTGTTGAGATATGGTTTAGCAATATTCACTCTACTGAAATGTTTATTTCTCTGAGTTTGTCAAGTGAATAGAGAGTGTATAACCATCACTATAATTAAGATAGAGAGTATTTCTATCACTGCAAAAGTTCTTTCTGGTCCCTTTGTACTTTTTCCCCTCCCATATGGAAAGCACTCCTCTGATTTCTATTTTCTCTGTATCTTTTACAAGGATTCCTTATAAGTGAAGATATGCAGAATATAGTGTTTTGAATCAGGCTTCATTCACACAGTCAAGTGCATTTAAGATTCACTCATTCTTTGCATGTATAAGGACTTAATTCCTTTTCATTGCTGAGTAGTATTCCAGGATATAGGTGTACCACAGCTTGTTCATTCATTTGCTGGTTGTTGAATGTTTGAGTTGTTTCCAGTTTGGGGTGAAAATAAAGTGCTATAAACATTCACATATAGGTATTTGTGAAAACATATGTTTTCATTTTTGTTAAGTAAGTGCCAGGGACTTGAATTTCTGGGCCATATTTGTGTTTACTTTTTAAGAAACTGTCAAACTGTTTTCTAAAATGGCTGGGTTATTTTGCATTCCCATCAGCAATGTGTCACAGTTCTAGCATCCACACCAGCAAACAGTATGTTTTTAGCTTTTCAAAGACATTCCAGTAAGTCTAGTAGGATTTCATTGTGATTTTGATTTAGCCTTTCCTAGAGAGTCCCTTATACTGCAAGGAGATCCAACCAGTCCATTCTGAAGCAGATCAATCCTGGATGTTCATTGGAGGGACTGATGCTAAAGCTGAAACTCCAATACTTTGGCCACCTCATGCGACGAATTGACTCACTGGAAAAGACTCTGATGCCGGGAAAGGTTGGGGGCGGGAGGAGAAGGGGACGACGGAGAATGAGATGGCTGGATGGCATCACCGACTCTGTGGACATGAGTTTGAGTGTACTCCGGGAGTTGGTGATGGACAGGGAGGCCTGGCGTGCTGTGATTCATGGGGTCGCGGAGAGTCGGACACGACTGAGCGACTGAACTGAACTGAACTGAACTGAACTGAATCACTGCAGATGCTGGTTACAGCCATGAAATTAAAAGACGCTTGCTCCTTGGAAGGAAAGTTATGACCAACCTGGATAGTATATTAAAAAGCAGAGACATTACTTTGCCAACCAAGGTCCGTCTAGTCAAGGCTATGGTTTTTCCCGTGGTCATGTATGGATGTGAGAGTTGGACTGTGAAGAAAGTTGATCGCCAAAGAATCGATGCTTTTGAACTGTGGTGTTGGAGAAGACTCTTGAGAGTCCCTTATACTGCAAGGAGATCCAACCAGTCCATTCTAAAGGAGATCAATCCTGGATGTTCATTGGAGGAACTGATGCTAAAGCTGAAACTGCAATACTTTGGCCACCTCATGAGATGAGTTGACTCACTGGAAAAGACTCTGATGCTGGGAAAGGTTGGGGGCGGGAGGAGAAGGGGACGACAGAGAATGAGATGGCTGGATGGCATCACCGACTCTGTGGACATCAGTTTGAGTGAACTCCGGGAGTTGGTGATGGACAGGGAGGCCTGGCGTGCTGTGATTCATGGGGTCGTGGAGAGTTGGACACGACTGAGCGACTGAACTGAACTGAACTGAAGGAGCAATTGCACTCATCTCACACGCTAGTAAAGTCATGCTCAAAATTCTCCAAGCCAGGCTTCAGCAATACGTGAACCATGAACTTCCAGATGTTCAAGCAGGTTTTAGAAAAGGCAGAGGCACCAGAGATCAAATTGCCAACATCCGCTGGGACATGGAGAAAGCAAGAGAGTTCCAGAAAAACATCTATTTCTGCTTCACTGACTATGCCAAAGCCTTTGACTGTGTGGATCACAATAAACTGTGGAACATTCTGAAAGAGATGGGAATACCAGACCACCTGACCTGCCTCTTGAGAAACCTGTATGCAGGTCAGGAAGCAACAGTTAGAACTGGACATGGAACAACAGACTGGTTCCAAATAGGAAAAGGAGTACGTCAAGGTTGTATATTGTCACCCTGCTTATTTAACTTATATGCAGAGTACATCATGAGGAACGCTGGGCTGGACGAAGCATAAGCTGGAATCAAGATTGCTGGGAGAAATATCAATAACCTCAGATATGCAGATGACACTACCCTTATGGCAGAAAGTGAAGAGGAACTCAAAAGCCTCTTGATGAAAGTGAAAGAGGAGAGTGAAAAGGTTGGCTTGAAGCTCAACATTCAGAAAACAAAGATCATGGCATCTGGTCCCATCACCTCATGGGAAATAGATGGGGAAACAGTGGAAAAGGTGTCAAACTTTATTTTTTGGGGCTCCAAAATCACTGTGGATGCTGACTGCAGTCATGAAATTAAAAGACGCTTGCTCCTTGGAAGGAAAGTTATGACCAACCTAGATAACATATTCAAAAGCAGAGACATTACTTTGCCAACAAAGGTCCGTCTAGTCAAGGCTATGGTTTTTCCTGTGGTCATGTATGGATGTGTGAAGAAAGCTGATCGCCAAAGAATTGATGCTTTTGAACTGTGGTGTTGGAGAAGACTCTTGAGAGTCCCTTGGACTGCAAGGAGATCCAACCAGTCCATCCTAAAGGAGATCAGTCCTGAGTGTTCATTGGAAGGACTGATGTTGAAGCTGAAACTCCAATACTTTGACCACCTCATGTGAAGAGTTGACTCATTGGAAAAGATCCTGATTCTGGGAGGGATTGGAGGCAGGAGGAGAAGGGGAAGACAGAGGATGAGATGGCTGGATGGCATCACCGACTCGATGGACATGAGTTTGGGTGAACTCCGGGAGTTGGTGATGGACAGGGAGGCCTGGCGTGCTGTGATTCATGGGGTTGCAGAGTTGGATACGACTGAGCAACTGAACTGAACTGAACTGAATTACTTTATAATATTGTAGTGGTTTTTTCCATACACTGACATGAATCAGCCATGGGTATTACATGTGTCCCCCATCCTGAACCCCCTTCTCACCTCCCTCCCCATCCCA